>NW_025777654.1:0-124322 GCF_021130785.1 Homalodisca vitripennis | reverse complement strand
TTAAAATGTAACCGTTTTGTCGATTAGTAGATTTATTAAGTTAGGCTGTATTAAGCATCTGTGGAGACTAAAACTTTTCTCTATTTTGAAATGTAAGTTTATTTACAAACCGTACCGATTCATCAAAACATTATTTCGCCTTATAAGGTAGTTAGTATGATCAAGCATTTTACTCGGTTAAGAATAGAGAACAATTATTTAAGTTGTATCGTTAAAATCTTAGGGAAGAAAATATTCTAAGAGGAGTCGTGTTTTTATCTATTGTGGAATTAAAATTTAACTGTTCGGTTGGATCAAATGGTTCCTGGACCTGTACACCGAATTAAAAATGAACTTCATATTTAACTGTAAATTTATTAAATTTATTAACTCACATTAATAGCTTTGCGGTCTATCCATCAGGCAGTCATTTCAAAAAAACATAATTAAGCTATCTGACGTTTGAAGTCATCGTGGTCCCTGCGTGGATATACCTCCTTTCTATCCTTCCAGAGAGAGCCTGTTTTACGGTGAAATATTTAATTACTTAATTTATGCATGTTTCTATAATAGTTTCTTTATAATTAAATACTCAACGCGAGTATTCTCCTTTGCGTATTAATTTAATATTATTAAAGGACATATCCTGTGGACTCAATATTGCAAAATTCATTGTTGAATCTTATACATATTTTCATGGACAAAAAAAAGTTTCTAAGAACTGATTTGCAGGGAAACTTTGGTGCTGTATAAAGTGTTAGTGGTGTAGCTAATGTCCTGCAGGGGAGCTTACAAATTATTCTATCATATTTTTGCCAGTCCTCTCTCAATCTCTGTTTTCCATTACGTTAATCCTATAGAAATCCCCCCACGCCAAAAAAAAAAAGTTTTAATAATGCACAGTACTGAAAAATTATTATTATAACGTTATTTATTTAACTAATTGGTTATGCTACAACACTTGCTACACAAACGATTATGTTTGGTAAAAGATTTAATTACAAAATACCCTGGAATTACATAATATTAAAACTATTTCAAATAATTTTGTACACTATTATAATTCGAGGTTTTCTTTGGTCTTTTTGGAGAATAGTTATGTTTTACAAACCTGATAGTTTATAAAAATATTTGTTCGAGTAGTTTTAACTTTATTTTTATTATTTCCATGCGCTATTTAAGCCTATCATTTGTTTATAATAAAATAGTATAGCTGAGGTTTAGGCTAACATTTAGAAATTTATCGTTTCGGCTATAACGATACCTATATTTTCACGTACAAATTTATTCTAAAAAGAATTAAAACGTAATATTTAAATATGAATAACAAACATTTCTTTGTGAATAAATAAGTTTGTAATATGAGGATAATGATTATGCATTGATTTATTATATATGAAAAGTACTTAACCTCATATTCACTAAAGCTTGCAGAGAAACTCACAAAAATTGGCCTGTTCAGCTGTGGGATGATTAATATCCATACACCCCGTCCTACATCATCATTTACTATCGTTCGACTAACGGCCACAATTTACAATATTCTATATATATATAGTTATATATATATAACTCAAATCTGTTGCCAAATACAGTGGTTTCTGTTAGTAGCTTTAGTTATCATTGTAAAAAATTGTGGGTTGATTTAAGGATAAAGGCGACGACTGACTTAAAAATTTATACAAAATTACACATGAAACTTCTGGTGAACTTCTTCATGGTGTTGGTTGTTTATGGCTTTTCGGAGATAGAATTATAAATATAAATCTCAATTAAACTTAAAATACCGTGAAAACGTTTACTGGATACTTTGTATCAGACGACGACGTTTGAATTTTCGGCAGTCGGCAGGGTTTGCAAACTAATGATATTTGGTTGAAGAACTATAACGTCTTTGTTTATGTTTTTTTGTCCAAAACACTCAGCAGAAAGTGTTACTAATGAAAAACATGAATCCTCTATATATATTTATATTAGATACTATTTAATTATGTAATTATTTATTACCAACGATAAAGTTAATAGATAATTATTTTAGTTATTTTAAAGCAAAAAAAAAGCAAATGTGTATGTGTATATATACTATATATATATACGAAATAATTTTTGTTACACTTTTTGAGGACCTACAAAATATTTTTTTTAAATATTAAATTAAGTTGTTGTATATTAAACATAATGAAAATTAGGAACACAAGAAAGGTTTCATACAACAGTGCTACCACTCCTTATCAGAGCCCATTTACTCGGATGTTATGTTGGCGAACTGAATGGGTCTTAATTACTACGCTCGTACTCGGAGAAAAACATTACGATCTAATAATATTGTTGTGCATCGAATCTCAGCCGTAGACCTGTGTGATAGGTCGTGCTGTGTGCTCCTGATGGGACATACACATCAAATTTTTAATTTTAAATTTTTAAGGCTCTAAAGTTTTTAATATTGCTGAACTAAAAAATTTTACGTGAGAACTAACGAGGAACTAACGATGTATACTAAGAAAATCAAATTATAAAGATTTAATCTGGCTAAATAACTTTTTTAAGTTCTGAAGTTGGCTTACCCGAATTGAATTAAGGCTGTAAAGTTGTTAATATTGTGGAACAAACGAAATTTTTTGTGAGAATTAACAGGAACTAACGAAGAAGTAACGAATAATATGAAAAAATGTGGGTAAGCTAATTTGGGTATGTCAACTTCAAACACCTCCACCTACAGGCACGTGGTACAAGGTTTCTGTGGTTAGGATTCTCCGGTGGAAGGAGGAATCTTGGTTTATACACGTGATGCATGATATTTACATGAAGTTGTTCGAGCTAGCTCTAATTCCCACAGCTTCAAACGTTACATATGAGTTCCGTAAAAATATTATGTTGCAAATTGGACCCTCAGAGTTCGATATCACCAACCAATGGGTCACACGGCAAAATTCGGGCGTGGCATACTGAAAGTCTGGAGGATAGAATATCCAGTTGTCGTTTCCGCACATGGTCTCATGAAAATCTAATAGAAAGACCTTAGAAAACTATGATTATGGAAAATGTTATGGAAGACATCAATAGAGATATGTTTACAATTACAAAACGCAATTAACACCCCCGTTCACGACAGACTGGCTACTACACGTTGCAGTTAAACTTCGAACGAGAGTAATTTACGAATTACCTAATGCGAAAACATTTCCTGAACGTATGGCATTTTGTGTAATGTAACGTACTAAACGAATTTTATAAATAGTATCATGCTTGAATTTTGAGAATTTGAATCGTTTGAGACGAGAAAAGATAAATAAAAAGTGATAGGCAATAGATGAATAATGAATAATTAGACTAATTGATTTTATTCTTTTCGATTTAAAGGAAATTAAAAGTCAGCATAACATAGACGTGGTTGGAAAGGTGAATGGGGGGAAATAGGTTTAGAGGAATGGTGCTACTCACCGAAGTGGTCTTCACAGGTCACACTCCCCGCACGGCACAGCTGAAACGTTTGCATCCTCCGGAGGTGTACAATCGGTATATAGGTAGACGGGTAGGTGGAATCACAAATAATATAGAATGAGTTCACATCAATAGTCACTGGCATCAGGGTGGAACAGTGGTTATGAGGGAATCCACATTCGTCCAGAATACTAGACTAGGTCTACAAAACTATAAGCGGGATAAGGGAATTTTCGATAATAATACTCGAAACTTGTGTGTTTACATTATATAATTACATCACAATAAAAAGAATTTTTACGAAACAATCACCTGAAGAAGAGATGAGAAACATACGCACCCCAAGGAAATTCATATTTCGGGATAGACTGCCTAGAGCGAGAGATCCACTACACACGCAGTTCCATTTTTGAAGACTGCATGCTCGGGCCGCGTGAGGGATACCTAGCCAACCGTTCAGGCCACATCTCATGATCTCAGATGATATACCAGAGTGGTACATCAAATTTTATCGGCCAGTAGGCAAATTAAGATCTTATTCTACATCATATATTTGGTCATTTGAGGTTTGGTGAATTGATCTTTTGAATAAAAGTACCGTACTTGTCATGCCAAAACGAAAAATGAAAATCCTCCAGGAGTATAGCAAAAGTTTCTACCAGCGATAGACTTTTAGGCGAGAAATTGACTGACTCTCCGGCAAACGTCAGATTCTTTGCCATACTGGGTATGAGAATCCCTTCGATGTCTTCCAAAAATAGATAAATGTTGGAGCTGCAAACAAACTAAATAGCACAATGATCTGGGAGATAGCCTTGACTAAGGATTACTGAAGAGCCAGTGTTCCGATGTTTTCTAGTCATAGGTTATGTTTGGTCAAAGCTTGGAGTGGGACTTGGATAGTACTCCTCCGTGATGGCGGGGAGCTCCTCATCTCGCCTTCTACAGTCTGGGTGTCTTCTACCAGGAATATCTTTTGAGTAGTGTTGGTGATTAATCAAGTGTGGATGACACCACTGATCCTGCACGAATAAGCAAATACTTCCGCCTTTTCAGCTCTAGAGTACATAAGGTCCTCGGTCTATGAAGTGGCCTCTCCACCATCGAGATTGAGCGAAAAGCGTTGATGAGTCATCAGAGCGAGCCGTTTTCCATTTGGAGGGAGTCTATAAAGCTTTTCCATCTTCCTCGCTGATCTCTTGGACCAGGTGCGTAACCTTTTTGAACGGTTAAAGGTTGCTTTGTTTCTAGGACATGGCGATCTTTGCCCTATTTTTGTCAGTCGTCGTCTGTTTCGGACCATACCATGGAGTTGAGATTCGAGAATAGCAGCTCCTCCATCACTTGTAAACATCCTGTGTTGTTGGGCCGGACAAATCTGTACGATGTACTGCGTAGTTGGGAGGGAATCAGGTGGGTCCCTTGCAATAGAGTAAAATATCCTTTCTTAGTGAGACTCTAGGGCATAATATAAACCTACATACCAAATTCCATGCCTCCCATATATAGAAGACTTAAAATTATAGTACATAATGTTAATGCTTTAAACAGATTAAATTAACATAAAATATATGTTGCCTGTAAATCTCTAAACGTAAAACATTTTTGAAGGCGATTCGAAAGTTAATGGATAGTTTTGATTCCGGGAATCTAATAAATAAAATTAGAGTATTTCCCATATTTTCATTAACAGTGTTGTTACTTTTCCAATGCCTAGCAACTGGCAAAGGCTAGTTTTTAAACAACACAAAAGTGTAGTCAGTTCTTCATGGTAAAATACAATGAAACAGTAGATGGATCAGCAGAGTGAGGTAATAACTTTCATTTATAAAAACCTAACTTTATGGAATTGCTTGAATAATTTATAATAATTCTCTTTTATTATGGATTGTTTCGAGCTTTTCTTAAGTGTAATTCACCGCATAAATTTACTTTTTGTGTCAATGTATACAATTATAGGATGTTCATTTATTTATTCATAGAGTTATTTCAAAACTCTTGTACCTTCAAGCAATGAATCATTTGACCATTATATTCTCTAGTTACATAATGTACATCACATTTGCATTCTTTAAAATCTCAGATCTGAATGATTTTTTGAAATAATTTTTGAAACTTATTTTCAAGACATATTCTCAACTAAAATTTTTCACTCAGTTCTTTGTTAGTAACAAATTATTTAAAATTATTGTTAAAAAAGTTCCAAGGTTAAACTAAATTATTTAGTGGATCTGTGGAAGCTTTCATGTCATGTTCCAAGGTAATAGAGCCTTAAGTATTTTCATTTCAAATTGTTTTTCTTGAGTAAAAGGTACGCAATGCCATGAAGTTGCCTCAATTATCAAATAGTGACTTTTATTCTAGTTCAGTCAAATAAACAAAGCATGATACTTTTCTTCACAGTCACCACATCTAACATTTAGCTTTTAGGTAGTAAACTTTATGCAACAAGTTGCACTGTTTCTAATTTTAAGGTTTATGTTTTGAAATAACGAATAATCAAACAAATAATGAATAGACATGTCTGAATAGTTAGCTTTAATATTTTTAATTAAGCAATGTCGTCTTAACTGCTTAAATAGTCCAATTTAAGTAGACTTACCGTTTAAACTTTCCTATTCAACACAAAATGCTCAATATGTTTGCCTTTGTTCTTCCACTAAATGATGGTTATAGCTTTAAAATTATTAATGGATTGATAAATCAATTACGAACACGGTATGATATTAGTATTTAACTCTATACTTGTACAATACTTAAATATGCACAGCATAAAATTGATGATTCTATTACCTGCGGGCGGATTTAAGGTTGCGAGTGGAATACTAAATACTCTTCCCCTTATTACAATAATTAGTCACACAATATTTTAATTTATATCAGCTGTTGTAAATTATTGAAAGATAGAGCATAATAAATATTAGTTTGTTTAAACCTTCGTAAAATTGGTTCTTGTCTTATTTTACGCACCAACTTAAAAAATGGATATTTCATTAATCTATTTGGATAATTTTTTAACAATAAAATAAGAATACATAATCACAATACTAGAATACAACTGAACTAGTCAAGGTTATTTTCATTTCAAATAGGTTTTTTCCCTGTAGTACTTAGCCTTGAGGTTTCCTATTTAAAAACGTTTGTGATTGATGTATGTACAAGGCATTTATGTCTGCATGCTTTGCTCAATAATTACATCAGATAAATACATAACTCCTCACGTGATCTGTTTTGTATTACACATTATGTAAAATATGCATAAAAGAAAGAAATGTAAATGTTTATTGATTTCTATAATAACTGTCAGACCGTTTAAACTCAGAACTCAATCTTAAAGACGAAGCGTTTCCATTTGTATCATTTCCAAGTAACTACTACGTAACAAGTTAGTAAGGTTTTCGTGGTTTTTTTATTTCATAACACGAAATCTAAAGATTTCCAATAACATTAAATGTTATTTTTTATCATATGTTCTAGTTACTATATAACGAGATCAGTTACGCTGTCTCGTTACTTCGAGCTATCGAAGGCTCGAGGCTTACCAGGCTCGCCTGGCCGTGTGGTGGGGAAGCGGTGGTATTCCGTGCGGGCACGGACATGTCAGTTGGATCCTGACTCATCGTTATTAAAAATATTAATTTCGGTGCTTTTGGTGCAGAACACTATAAAACTAAAGTCTTACATATGCGGTTAACAAACGAAAGTGTTCCTAATTTTCCAATTCCACTACTCAATATGCAATTTCGTATGTGAGGAAAAAGTACATTATTAATGTTACAAACTCAAACATTAATTTTTTTAGTTTCACGCCTTTTTTCAATCTTTAGATATATAAGTATATAATTTCACATTACCTATAATACATACGCACTACATATTCAATTTTATTCTAAAAATGTTTTTGGAGGAGTATTATTCGTAACAATTGTTTAAACATTTTAACCAATTTATTTATTTTTCTGTCTAATATCTAATGAACAATGTACACAAGCTCCATGGGCAAAATTAAACCGGCTACGCTACCTTATCCGTCCGAAACGCTTAAAGCTGAGGTATGTCAGCGAGAATATATAAAGTAACGATAGAAAAAATAAATTTAGGTAAACTTGGATTTATATAAACTTTTATTCCAATCCCTTGATATAAATATACAATAATTATAAAGTACCCATATTTTCAAAGTTTTAGATAACTTGATTGTTATTTATTATTTCTTTGACTTTCCAACCATCCAAGTTCTATTATATTTCTTAATTTGAAGTAGACAAAACAGCCGATTATTCTATAAATGCTGAATTTTATTATATACTTAACCCCAAATTCTCATATCTTCGTTATTGATATAAATATCGTTTTAAATTATAAAAATGTAATAAAAACCTTGCACTTAACAATTAGTGCAGATTAAAAAAAATTAAAATCTGTTATTTTAAAAAGTGACTACAATTTTCAAATTTGTGAGGAAACTAATTATAATAAGAAATAATAAAAAGAAATAATCTATTACTTTCATCATCAATGGAATTAGAAATTTGTAGCTTGACTTTACACGTGAAAAAACATATCGTAAACATTACAGCTAAATAGAAATTGTATTATTAGCTAAATATTAATATATCTGTTAATTTTATAGACACGTAGGTTAAACGTGAATTTCTCCATGAAAATTTTAAAGAAGCTGAAAACTATTCAAACAGAAATTTTAATAAATAATAATAGTAAAAACGTGATATTTATGGAGAAAAGATGTCAATTTTTATATATTTAAACTGAATTAAATATTTAAATTGTTGTTTGTTCTTACTAAATTTTAGATGAGCTCTAATTACTATATGAGGCTAAAATATACTATTCATTAAAATGTGTATTAATTTTTAATTGGAATTATAGAGGTATAGATTGTTTTCAATCTCTGATTTGCATTATTAGAAAGTTTCTATGGAAACTAATGTTTAAAATTATTTATGTATTTTTGTGAACTTGTGTTCGTAATAGGTCGGTACAAAACATTTAGCGGTGGGGTTTACGACATATATTTTTAAACGTGGAATTATCATCCTTTCAATATCCCAATATAACGTCAAACTTATGTATAAGAATTTCGGTATACCTCTAAAGTAAGCACCTAGTGCACTTGAACAGATTTTGCAAGATTTCCCATCAGTCTAAAAGCAAATCAAACGATTATATCGCATAGCGCATTTTAGTTATAATATTTTAAATGGCACCAGAGAATGAAATAAGTTTTCTATTTATCTCAACCGGTTTTTTTATATAAATACTCATTTTTGCCTAAATTTAGTTGGATTACTTATAAGTTATGAGTACTATGTGGATTAGTTATGAAGTGTATAAATTGAAACTAAAAGAATTCTTTTATTAAGTATTTATAACCGTAAAGTTCAATGAGTTACAAAGAGAAAATACGGTTCTACATTATGCTCTTGTCGTGTGGATGCATATTGTATACGACAGATAACAGCAAGCGTGACGTAAACCACTATATCCTAATTATCCAACCTAATAAAGGGAGGGGAGTATTACATGGTAAAAGGGTGACGACCTGTCGAAGGACTGGCCCTAAGAACCATATAATACTCTAACCTGGGTGTGCATAACAGTGTCATTGCAGCCAATGCTGTTCCTTCTAGGAACAATGGTGAATGCACGGTAACTGGTTTAAGCACAGGCAGTCCCAATCCCTGCCAAGATTGGTTACATATATAAACATATAATATGTAAAGTAACATTTTATTAGATCACATAAACATTTTGTTATTAACATATTTTACGGATGTTTATTGTAATTTTCACCAATCATAACGTGTACGAGGATAACATACCAATCAGTAACAATGATTCTTTTTCCATGTAAAGTGCGGCATGGTCGAAGATTACATTGCTTGGCTTAGCCACTTTCTTTATCAACTATTTACTGTGTTGAGTGTAATTCTAATTGTGCTTAAAAACTAGAAACAAATAAGTCCTTATTCATGATGTGATTTCTTTATATGACATTTCTGGCGTGACAAGGGTGGTATGTCACTGGCCCGGCAACATTACAATTTACTTGTTACATAAAAACTTTCTATAATATACAAAATTCTATTCACTTACTTGTATAAACGTTTTTTAATAAAATTAGTGCATGAACTTACCTACAGTATATATTCATTAAATGAAGTTCCTACACGTTTGAGTCAGTGACATGGACATGATGAAGTGTCACATAAAACCTCTCTCTTCATCTAGCACCAGAAAGTATATACTATTTTGAAACTCAATTTTATTGTCAGGTTAAATTACAATGACTTAGAGGACTCTACATTACTGTTATCCCTCTCTAAGTACTAACGTTTTAATTTTGTGCCGTTTCCAAAATAAATATCTAAGGAATACTTGTTAAATTTATGTAAAAGATAAGGATTGGCGTGTGGTTAATATCCGACATTATGATAAATCTGTTTGTAATAATGACTTCTGAGATGACTGTTGTGTTTTACAGTAGCAGCTCTTTCCTATTATCTTAAAATATATCTAATTGGTTTGTTCACCTTAAAAATAGGATAGATTTCCTAATCCTCGAAAAGTTTTTTATTTTTTAATTTCTGTAAAGTTATATATGCCAATCTGTCCGAAAACCTGATATCGGTTTAAGAAATTCATGTTGTTACAGAAATGTATGAAAAAATATTATGAAAGCACTGGTAGTTTGTAAACGATTGTTTGACACTTATACAAATGTCATAGTTTTATATATAACACTGTTTTTAAACCTACATATAGTGTTGACAAGTCTAGTCTTATGGGTTCAATGTCATTTCATAGCTTTTCATAGTTCTGTGTAGGCCATTCATAATCAACTAACCCGCCATAAAACAACCTCTAATGCATAATTACAATTAAAAAATCTTCCAAGGCTAGTCTCTAGAAATAATCGACACAATCTAAACACACATTCATGCTGACTAGTAAACTAATTAACAATAAAATAGGCAGAACTTGATGTCCAACATTGACTAATCGCCAAAAATTTGTATGGGCACCCATGGTCTATTTAAGATTAAAAGTTGTTTGTGCATAGCTTGCCATTGTCTGAGTGTAAAATACTTTCTATTTTTGGCTCTGTTGATGTGAAGTTCTGAAAATTAAAAAACGAAATGAAAACTATACGTTAAGCCTGAGGACAGTCACTGATTAGTATTTTGAGTTGATTTTAAAAACAGTTGAGAGATATTTGAACTGAGTGAGGCTCTTTTATATCATTATCTCACTTACGGAAACAATGTTATAAATATTATACTAGTCTTCTGACTGTCAATGGTTTAACTTATCCTATTTTATTTATCTGCTGTAAGTGTGACAATGCAGGGAAGGATAATTTTTACAATCAGCACATCATGATCAGAGGAAGTATAATATATTTAGATTGACTAATAAAACAAGTATAACTAAAATTTATTTCTATAAATATTTTTAATCACCTATTTAACAGCCTCTTACTTTGCTCCGAACATTTACGCATTTTCTTACAGTATGGTTTAACTTGAAAGTAGTGGTTTACCCTCTCTTCTAGTATACAGTAAGTCATATTACAAAGATCTTTCGTATTGTCAAAAACTGTGATGCAACAATGATCCAATTGTATGAGGAATGGTAAAACATTAAGCTTACATTTGGATATTAAATGAATAAAAAAAACCTCTCCCTTGAGATATGCAAAATATTTATCATCACAAACTGTCTGGGGATTGTGTTAAGATATGATTTTGTTCGTGACAAAACGCCAAAAACACACTTATTTTGTTAAGAATTTTTGGTTAGACACCTTGATTAGTGTTGAACTTGTGAACCTTATTCTATATCTCATTGCGGGTGCAGCCTTGACAACATAGTGATTACAGAAGTATGGATGTCCAATTACAAAACGTATTATTAGGAATTACAGACATTCTAGGAAACGTGGAACTTAGGCTAGGTACCTTTCCAACGTTTAATAAACAACACTAAGTTCTACGATTTTTTAGTACAGCATGTGTGAGAAAAACGCTAGCGCGATTCGATTACGCTTACCAGTCGAAGGCGCTGACATAGGACCTGCTTAAGATGATCAGTCATCATTTTTCGTGTAAAGGCTTTGCAAAACACCTGCTTTAATGATTACAAGAAGAAACTTTGAAAGCATGGCTGGTGATTTAGAACCTTTGGCGTTGGTCTTTTGGCTTGCTGACCTAAACATTCCCACATATACACAAAGTAGATAAAAAAGTCTCACTGGAACTTGTAAATACCTCCGGAGACCCTTGATTTGGACTGTCTTTGTTCCTACCTTTTCCTTATCACTGTTGCTACCCTGCCTCAAGTGCCGACAACACCCATTGATAGAGATTTAACCACTTATTCTATGAGCCGAGATCAAATTAGCATTATATAAGCACACTAGCTGATTTAAAAAAAAATATATTTAAATTCGACAAAACAAAAGTACTAGTTAATCTATAATTAAGTTACTTGTAATAACAGAAACTCTAGAAATAGCTCAGAAGCAAAATCAAATGAATATAGCATGATTTTTTCTAAAAGTTATGGTATGGAAGCCATTAAGTTTAGGATTAGTAATAGATAGCATTTGAAAATTTTAATTATATAACTATATTATTCCAGTACAAAATTTATCATCAAGTATAAAAACCACAAAGTACTTTATTCCTCTATGGACTTTTTGTTTGGTCGTATTTGAGCTTCGCAGCTGTTGGGTTGTTTGGTCGAGAGTGAGGTTACATTCGTGTTGCTGTGCGTTGTTTACGTTTGTATATCTCTCATTACTTTTGTTGTTAGGCCACTTTTATTATGCCCCTTTTATTAGATTTATTGGTACTTTGGGATTATACCGACCACACCCAGACATGAATCGTTATTTGAAATTTTGCTTCTACTGATTACTAGATTAGCGTAGAACATCGTCCAATAAAAAACAGGAAGTATCTTATCGCAAACCCCTCCCCATCCTCAGACAGGGGTCAAAGTCGAGCGGTTTAGTAAATTACGTGATTGCAGAATCTCGCCGCCCGTTCAGCTGGTGCGTCGCTTTGTTGTACCTCCGAGTTTTACCCCTACATTTTTCCAAACACAAAACCTCAACCAAAAACAAACATTACCAAACAAAAACTAAACTCTTTATTGAAATAACACACAAAAATGACCACACTCCGCCACCCAAAATGCGAGTTCCTCCGGCCATCAGCGCGGGCTTCGGCAGCACCTTCGGTGGAATATTAGTTCTGTTACTCAACTACATCGTTTTATAACGTTCCAAGTTCATTGAAAAAGTTGGGGGCATATAACGGAATCTGACCCCATTAACAATATTGATAATCGTTGTAAGTTTGTAATTTTTGTAATTAAAGAGTTGTTTTTTCGTTGTATCATGTTTGTTTCCGTTAATTTATATTTTTGTGTTCTTCATACTGCTGTGGTCCGGTATAATCCAAAGTACCGATTTATTTTAGTATAGTTTCAAATATTGAATTGTGAATATAGTGTAACATTACATACAACGTCCAATGCAACTTACAAAAAACTGTGCCCGTGTCACATTTAGTGAAAAAAATCACAACTGGACTTATATATAACGTAGGCTTTTGAAATTTTGTAATTAGGTTAAGGGGTAGATATAGTTTACTAGAATATAACAGGAAATCAGCATAAATGTTTTTTGAAACCACTTATTTGTGCTAAAAAACATTTTTTGCAAATTTTAAATATTTTGTTCTAAATTTTAAATTTTTTATAAGTTTAAAATTTACATTTATGCAACTACAGTTTACCAACATAACAAGGGCATTTCATAAGCAAAATAATAGTAAAAAAATCATTAATATCTGTTAAAAATAAAATTTCAATTTCAATCTAAAATTGATTAGAAAATTAGAAAATCATCCAGTGACTACCTCTTAAATAATCCTCAAAAGACGCATCTCCTGATAAACAACTGTGAAAAAAGTTCTGGTTATTTTTTTCTGATTTAACAGTTCAATGATGGATTATTCTATTATAATCCACATAATCTTGATGTCAGTGGGTAGGGTGATATAATTAATTTAAACTTGTACATAACTGTCACAACAAAACTTTTTTTATTTCTATTACATTTCTTACACTATCTACCTTATTTAACAGCCTCTTCTCCCTTTCTGTTACAGTTTATCCTTTATTTTGCGGTATGATTTAACTTAAGGTGATCATTTACCCTTCTTCCCAGAGTACTAGATTACCATTTTCTAAAATATGTTATGTTAAAATAACTACGATGCCAGCATTGTTCCAAGAGTATAAGGAACCGCACACAAAACGGATTAAGATAAAATGCATCAATCAAAGCTCCACCCTTGTAATATACAATTTAGCAATAAAACATATGTAGTGATTCAAAAAAATTAACAATTAGCTCATATACAATGCTGAGTTATGGGGAACCATGTACATGTTTGAGCTAGTAAACAATCTCGTATCTAGTTCCATGTACAGCCTTAACTTAGTGATTACAGAAATAATGAATCATTAGAAACAATATTATTAAGAATTTCAGGATATCAATGAGGAAACGTAAATCTAAGGCTTTTTTCTAAACTTTAGGCAAATAACAGTTAGAACTGTGACGTTTCAACACAGCAGGTGACTAAAGATCGCTAGCGCAAGACGATTGTGCGTACTTGCCAAAGGCGCTGAAGCAGATTTGAGAAAGATGATCAGTCATCATTTTTTCGTGACAGATCTTCGACGATTGACGAGAAATGGATTTGCTCATCACTTACGATTTATTTTCAACTATTCCTAGTTAATTACCTCACCATTCGCCTTGTATTGAATTCTCTTTAACTCTACATTTTCTTTATAGGTGTTGATACTTTGCCTCAATTGACTGCATCGCCCAGTTCTTCAATTTTGTTAGAGATTGAACTTTTTAGTTTAGAGGGCCTAGAGTCAATTTATATTTTATAAGCACAAAACCTGATTTTTCTTGAAATTTATATTCAAATTTTTATAACATAAATAACTTATTTGTGTATATACAAGCTACTATATAATAACAACAATATAATACTATATAATAATAACAACTTTTGGAAATAATCGAGAAGATTCCACAAGAAATTATTCCATCCCTAATTACAGAGTAATAAAATATACCTTTGCAGTTAAAAATACCTCTTTAAAATCTCAAAACATTCTAAATGTTCCCTGCAATAGATTCCTGATTTGAATTGCTTCAAGTTCACTCAGACGGAATATCCAATTTAGAATTTTCGCTCTTCTTTGGATTTGAGCATGAAATTACGTTGCATTGCCGTTTAGACGGGTATATTCTTCAAATAAAATATTGTTCTTTGAATATAATACATGTAGATGTGGTTGTGTGTATGTATTGCGATATTTTCTGTTAACTGAGCTTAAGTTTAATAACGTTAAAAAAGATTTAGATAGTGTTCAGTAACAGATAGATTTAATTATTGCTTATACAAATTTTATATTTGAATTTAGAGTACCAAATTTGAGTGTATATAGTGTCTCATATTGACCTTACCCAACCTGGCTGCCTTATCTAATTTCAGAGTTGCCAAACCTCCCACACATCACTAACTCGCGTCTACCAATCCAAAGAATCTATCTACTCTGACTCTTAGATCTACTAACTAATAAAAGGTCCCAAGATTTAATAAAAAGTTTTAATTCTCTGATTATCTGAACTGCAATCCGCAATCTCATGCTCCTCTTCTTATTCCGATACACCTCTTTTAAATAACCTTAATTTAACCAAAGTATCCTTGTAGGGCAACCAATAAATTATAATTTTTATGTAGGAAAAAATATAACTTTTCCTTTTTTGTTGATAAAGGCCTTTCTGTGGAGTGCGGATTCTGTATATACAATGAAACATAAACCAGGATATTACAGTAATTACAATCTTTATTTTGCAATTTCGTTCTCTATAGTATATCACAATACATTATAAGAAACTAATAATTATGTAACGTATTTATTACATAATTTTGTAATGTTGTTAAAATAATACGTAATTTGCCCTTCGATGTATCACATACTGACATATCTTTTCATATTAAAGGTAGAAGAACCCCAGGCCACGTCATAGGCTTTCCAAAATTTTGGCTACGAATGTTATTTTATAGCTTTCTGATGGGATGATTAATTAAGATTTCCAAACACTGACTTGATTTAACTTTTAGCAAAAATACCAAAGATTGTACTTCAGCAGCCCTCACCAGCTACCATCCCACTGTTTGAGTGTGGTGAGGTAATCTCCCTGTTTGAAGGCTATAGGGGAATCCTCCGGTGTCTCGGCTATACCTGTATGACGTACATCCCGTTGGAGGAGAAAGGCATCATCGAATCTAATCTCGACTACATCAAAAAATAAGTATAAATGTATGATTTCAAGTCTATATCTGAATTCGTTCTCAAAATATTTTCCAAGCAGAAATACCTGATTATGATATCTTATACTGTAAACTGGGAATATTGACAGCGACCCTAAAAGTTTAATATATTAAATTAACTAAGAATTATTGATCCAAACTATATATATATATATATATATATATATATATATATATATATATATATCTATTTCCCGGGCTACATAAAACTAACAATATATTAAAAACAGCCTACAACATTTTAGAATCATCCCCTTTGACAAATAGTTTGTTTTCAAAACCCCCGAGAATTATTTTTAGTAAAGCCCCTAATCTGAAGAACCTTCTGGTAAGACCTAAATTATTGCCTAAACCAAATTCCAAATTCAGATGCTGATCAAAAGTTTTTTAGTTTGTCATTCTTGCGAAGACAAGCGTTGTGCTACATGCAAAATTCTAAATCCTTCTAACACTTTTACAAGTAGCACAACTAATAAAACATAACCAAATTTCAAATAACATTAACTGTAAATCGAAAAATGTAATCTATCAGTTGTCTTGCAAAATTTTGTCCCAAGGACTATATTGGTTTAACGACAAATCCCTTACATATTAGGATGAATAACCATCGGTCTTCATCCAACAGACAAGACGAAAAAATTGGTTTCGCAACATGCATTGGCTCATAATGAAATATTTAAATAATTGTTACACATTAAAAGGGGATTTGTAAAGTACCAGAATATTCTTCAAAAATTCAATTAGAAAATTTAGAACAAGCATATCAATTAGTCACTAAGTCAAAATTACCTTTTGGATTAAATAAGAAATTATCTGTTAAAATAGTCTAAATTAATCTAGCAAATCTAAAACAATGTATTGTCTATATTTATTAATTTTATTAAAATTTTATTACCAATTTTATTAATTTTTTATGAATGTACAACTACAACACTACAAAATTGTTAATATTTAATTTAATTTTATGCTGTTATTAATCTAAATTTTAATTTTAAATATAAAATCCCTTTTTAGTATAATATACCAAGGAGTTTATAAATTACAGTATAAGTCAGAATAGAATATTTCAGCTGATTATAAAAATTCATATGTTTACTTTTAATTCTTACATTATATACACTTTTTGTACCTTTTTGAAAACGACATAAAAGTCGAAATATTAAAGGATTTATATGAAGTCTTTTTCTTCTATTGTTTATATACATATACATATATATATATATATATATATATATATATATATATATATATATATATATATATATATATATAGTCATCTGTAATGAAAACCAAATTATACATTTTTATATTTCTGACATGTGGTCCGTAGGAGCTCAAAATAATGTAAACCTGTTTATTGCGTGCTTACAATTAGAAAGCTTAAAACATTCAGTAATAGTTAACTAAGTCCTTGGACTACATTTTGGAGTGTTCGCTAATCTGAGACTCCGACAAAGGAACCTGGAGGTTTAACCTGATTTACCTCTCCGAAAAGGTAAATCAAAACATGTTATTTGTTGTCTCTGTTCGTAGCTTAAATGTAACTTTATTTAAAGTAATCTTAACAAGGGTAAG
Organism: Homalodisca vitripennis; assembly: GCF_021130785.1. Lineage (NCBI taxonomy): Eukaryota > Metazoa > Arthropoda > Insecta > Hemiptera > Cicadellidae > Homalodisca > Homalodisca vitripennis. The sequence continues at coordinate 106,872 of NW_025777654.1, read as the reverse complement.
AAAATAGATTACTCATTATGATTCAAATTATTGAAAATTGTTTGATATTGTCTCAACACATAAAAGGATACTTGTCGTATTCAGGATTAAAATTCCACAATTATAATTAATACATATTTTGTAATGAATAAAATTACAGTTTTGTTGTAACAAGTTAAAAGTTTATATTATTGTGTGTATGTTTATATAAGACTAATAATAACTAAAGGACCACCACATATACCACATATACACACACAAACAGGAATCCATACAAGAAGAAGAACATACAACCATACAATTTTCATAACTTACAATAAACAAACATAAGTCAATAAATTTTAAAATTAAGATAAATTAGCAGCCTATTTTAGAGTTTAAAATAAACACACCAAAAATTATCATACATATTAAGATAGAAATACATAAACTTTTGTAAAATTGTATATCATCAGACAAAGGAAAGAAAATTTCTTTAGATCAAATACTACCACAGAATACATTAAATCTTAATATCTAAAACAAGGGAGATATTTATGGAAATTAAGTTCACAACAAACTTTAGTTATAAAGTGAAATTAGTTGATTTTACAATAATGGAATTTATTCTTTTAAATCATGACTTAATATGAGACTGACAAAAACCTTTTTCGTCAAGAGATTTATTAAAAAAAACACAAAGTTGATCAAAATTTGAGTTATTAAATACAGTCATACAATTTATTATTTGTTTTAAATTGGGTGAATCTCAACTTTTGTAAAAGAACAGAATAGTCATTTACTAGATGACAAACTGGAATATTGGATGGCAACCAGAACTGTCAGATCTTCCAGGATTAAAATTGCCAGTATTACATCCACACTAAACCGAATTTTGGATTTCTTCCATCTGATTGGAAGATGAATAAGTGTCAATGGAATACACAATGTAAAAACTGGATTTGAACTCAAGTAAGATCTACCCAATTTTTAATTCCAAATATTTCTAAATTCAAACCAAATGTTTTCTATAAATTCTAACCTAACATGCACCAAAACATTTTCTATGTTGGATATAATTTTTTTTATGTGTCCATGGAAGTATAATTCACGAAAACCCTGTATCATACATGTGACAAATAAACTCAATAATAATTGTAAATCACACGTTTATTTATTTATATCAGTTAGCTAGTTAACACAAGGACAAAGAACAAGTTAATAAAGAAATAAAGGAAAAGAACAATTAATAACATTCTTGATTTTTTTATTCACAGGTTATGGCTAAATATATTTTAAAAGGTCGCAGGTGAACAACAATCAACTATATTCAACAAGTTACCATGAATATGAAGTGATATTTGTACATAACGCTTTAAAAATAATTTAGTAAGTAATATTACATACGAGACTCGTATTTGTACAAAAGACAAGAGAAAAAAGTTGGATTTATACAGTTACGGCTGAAAAACATAATTTATAAACAGACATCTAATGTAAATATTGGTGTTGAACCTCTAGTAAAGATTTCCAATTTATAGTTTTCAAGAATTTCAATAATATGATCGTCATGTGTCCATCTGCTTCTCATTGGTGCTCTGAATGATGTCTACTCGACGTTCTCCATCGAATTTGAAACGCCCCAAAGCGAGTGAGTACAAATCATATTATTGTAAGTTAAATTATTCTAAATCAAAACTTAATTTATGACAATTTCTGTCCCTTTCCCTGGTATTTGGAGAGTCAGATCATAACTTTTGCAGATCTTCAAAATTATGATTATCTAAAAAATTACACATAACATAAACAATTGTTAAAACCCAGTGTACAGTCCATAATAAAATAAATCATCTTATTTTAAATGCAATATCTGATGATTGTGAATTATTAGACATGTTTAATTACATAGTATTTGATCTCAGATTAGTAGATACTTCACTTGTATCAGAGTAAAATAACATAACATTAGAGAGCAAATAGGCATAAATGGTTAGGTCACATAGTTAACACGTTAGGTATGAGGAATATATATATATATATATATATATATATATATAATATATATATATATATACTCCATAATTCTTCCTTTTGCTTTTTGTAAACAACAACAATACGTTTTTGTAACATTTGAATTACACTATTAGTGAGCAATTACCATAATGTATCTCGTATGGAAATTTCTTGGAAATATTTAAAATGTCTACTATAAAATTACGTAATTGAAGTAAATGTATCTCAACATATGAGAATTGTTTTTATTGCATTTAGGCCAGTATTATATTGTCCGTCAAAAAAACGTTATACTTGTCTTACGTTTAAATTTGTTTCCGTATTAGCTTTTGCAGTGATGCCCTGATTAAGTACAAATAAGTTTTAGAAAGCCTGTTTCTGTAAAATATAATGTAAATTCCGAAAATTATCATCTACTTTCAGTGTAAGGTGCTTTCGGCACCATAGATCTTGCAATGGTAGTCCCGATCTAGAAATTAAAATATATGTGATAATTTTACATAAGATATACTAAATACATATCATATAATATTGATTTACATGTGATTTTTAGTATATGTATAATTATATATACCAACCGTCAGACAAAGAGCCTGTTTTCTTTGTCTGACGGTAGGTTACTTTTAATGTAAAGGGTTTTATGATGTTGTTAGACTTTTCTCTGAATATCTGTCACCTATTTATCCACTTATTTTTACTTGTTCTTTGTTTTCACAGTAATTTGTTTTAAATGTGATGAGCAGAAACAGTTCAAACTTACAAAAGAATAAGGATGCTACCGTCCAAAGCAAAATAAAAAACCAAAAAGCAGTTGCTGTACAAAAATACTTATTTAATACTATCAAATGAACAGCTATCTGTTCTAAATAAGAATGTGTCCACCGTCATTGACTGGAATTTAAAAAATTGTCTATGGATTATATATTTTAGTATTTATGTTAAATATAATAGATGATTTCAGTATTTTGGAATTTTCCCAATTGATTGTTTTGTTGGAAAAGGGTTAATATATATATATATATATATATATATATATATATATATATATATATATATATATATATATATATATATATATATATATACACACACAATATATATATATTTGTAGTCACAAATTCCAGTGGATTCTACACACTTTATTGGACGCATTTCTTCAGAGTCCATTACAAACTATGAATCGTTTGCAACGGAATAAGATTATAAAAGGAAATATTGGTTGATCAGAGGAATTGGAATGACACTGGGATTAAAAATCTGTGGTGGTAATTATAATTTTCTTACATTTTGAATGTAATTTATTCAAAACGTACGGGCTCATGAAAATATAATCTTACTTATTAAATTGTTTGATAATCAAGCATTTTACATACTTAAAAATAGGAAACAAAACAAATAGTGGTTTTTTTTAAAACTTGTAGGGATCAAAATATTCTAGGAGGAGACTGTCTTTATCTGTGGTGAAATTAAAAGTTAATTGTATGGTTGTATCGAAAGATTTCTAGGCTTGAACATTTAACGTTTCAGTAATTAAACATAAAATCCTGTTGAACTAAAGTATTTAACTAAAGAATAGCTTTGCCTACCAATCAGGGAGATATTTTTTTAGAACCCTCATATTAAGCTACTGACGAATGTGGGTGTAGTGGTGTAGCTAATGGTCCTGCAGGGATCTTAGATATTAGCTCATCTTTTTCGCCTCTTCTCTCTCAGTCTTGTTCTATACGCTAATCCTAGAGAAACCCCTCTTTAATACTGCATGTCTTCTCTTTACACAGTACTGAAAAAGTATTATTATTAGTTACTTCTGTTGCAATAAATGGTGAATAAAATACAGGTTAGTATTAAAAGTTAAGCTTAAATACTTCTCAGACTGAAAAATTAGTAAAAATCTGAAAATATTTTTATAATTTCACCCTTGCCTATACTACACCCCATTACAATTTCCACTTTTATTTTGTTAATACGTTGCTATTTTAAAAAAAACACAATTATTGTGTTTGTATTTGAAATATTATAGGTCTTCTTGTATGTTAATAATCATGACAGTTACTTTCATAAAAGGCAGTTTCTAAAATATCATGCCAGGATAACTACATAGCTGCAGTAAACATTGCTTTCCAAGACAATTTCACTATCTATATCTAAGTCTAAGTTGTATCCAATATAAATCTCAAAATCATATACTGTACTACATTTAGTTTAAGTGGGCAACTATTTATACATTTTTTTTCCCATTAAACTTGTGCTTATCTTTACTTATTGACGATAGTGAGCTTCCTGTGTAATGTAATACCGAGTGCTGAGTATTATTTATTATAGCAGCAAGGACTGGCAATCTTACATGCTTAGTTATAGCCATGTTTACATTTTTCACGCCAGGCAGAGATGTCGATCCCTCTTCATTGGCAGATCTATCATTGCTTCCCCCTTTGGGAGAACCATCCAAGAATAGTTCTTCCCTTTTACACAATACTTCGGTGCATGTCGTGTTTTATTACAAAATATCACCTTATCTGCAATTTCTTTTTAATTTGTTGAATTTATGTTGACAACTGGTTTTGGGGTAATGGTTACCTGAGACCGATGCATGTTTTCATTACTTGTATACTAGAAAACTAGAACTCTGCGGCTGGCGTTTAGCTTGGAATGTATTCTCCCCATAACTTAAATTCTACTCATAAATAAAACGGATTCTCCAGGTCAGATAAGATCCTTGGTTTTGCACAGATTGCAAAGTCTAATTGTCACCTTCGGGGCATAATACCAATTTCATACATTGGCTTCTCCTTGGAATTCGGCACAACAAACAAGAATTCTTATCCTGTCAACATCGTAATTTTTCATCAAACTTATCTATAGTTATAATACTGATACATCTCTCAGTCAAGTCATCACATAGTGCACTTGAAATATTGAGCATTAATTGGAGAATTTTGGAATATAAAATCGAAAAAACATGACGTAACCTCTTTATTTATATTATTTAAAATCGCAACCGAGAATAGATTGAATTTACTTTTTTATTAACCAAACTGTCAAATAAAAATAATATTTTCATGTCTAATTCTACTCGGACTTCAATAATAATTTTTTTTTATATATTTTGAAACCCTTAAACGCTGTTATCAAGTAATTATACTGAAAAGTTCAGTAAGGAAATTTACTCATCTAGTTGAGTAGCTTAGTGTTGTAACGTAAATTTTTAATTGGAATGCTATCAAAGAGAAGATACAACTAGTGCAAATTTAATCAGTCGTTAACTACAATCTTGATTTCTCAACGCTTCTTTAAACCTAGGACTCTAAACAAAGGTACTACAGGTTCAAGCTAAACTAGTTAATCAAATTCATATACTTATTGCTTCAGTCTTAGCAATAGTTATGTATGGTAGAAAATTCTGTATAACGTTGAGCTGCAAAGTAGTGAGCGTACTGTTCTGTGTATTGCAAATGACTTTTTCAATCCTCATAAAACAAGTACTGTGTGTGGATAGTCCACAAGCAAGTACAAATATTACCTGCTAACAGGTAAAATTGTGCTGTGATCATCTTAGCATTACTTCTTACTTATTTAAATTAATGACTTTCGTATAAAAAAAATAAAAATGTTAATGATTAACATATAAACATTTATCTTTCTGGAGTGCGTTTAAAAACATAGCAAGATAAGAGTATCAATTTTAGAAACAGTAAAATTTTGGTTTTATATTATAATATTATACAGTTAAGAACTCTAAAAGTCTTGACACATGAAATTGATTAATACGACTATTATATAATATTCCTATTAATGGAAATTACAAATTAAACTATTTTATCAGAAAAACTGTAAATGACAATGGAAAAATTATCAAAATGTATCAGTATTTCATTCTGGATTAACGAGAAACGAGGCTCTTATGCAGCTGTGGGGGGACCTGAAAGTATTCTCACTTCAAACTCACCCCTCATGATTAGCAGTAATACTCTTAAGGTAATACAAAATCCATAAAAATTTCACGAAGATTTACGGATGGTATCTACTTAAATACGAAATGTACTTATAGTAAGAGATGATTTACTGGAATTATTTAATTAAGGATAAATATACACTAAAACGTAGATTGAGGAGATGTCCGTGAGGTTAGAATAATTTACAACTAATTGTAAATCTGTACTTTATTAAAAATATTTCTGTAAATATAATAGTTTTGCAAATCTTATAATTAACATCATAAGAAATTTTAAATTTTTATTGTTGTATTTTCTTATTGTTACAGGGTGATTAAATTGCAGGTCGCCCCACTCACACTAATACACACACGACACATACACTACTGAAGGTAACTCATTGATTTATGTAAGTCAATTTGGCTACAATAGCTCTTTCAGAATAGCACGCTAATATTATTTGGTTGACTATATGTTTATATGAGAATAGCTTATAATCTTAATGTAAATACAATTAATCATAGCAAATTATTAGTTAATTAGTTGAATTAATTGTATCTTTTCATCTTAATAATTCATTTCCTTAGATAGCTATGACGTTTAGTATTGTACTTCTTTAAACAAAATCTGGTGACTTTACCACAATATAATATTACGACATGTAAAGTAATAGTAAAATTACAGTGTTCCCAGTTGCAAAGAAATGTTAAGAAAATATGCTAAGAAGTGTAGATCTCTAAACAAGCATTTAATCCATAACCTTGTTTGGATCATCGTCATATCTAAGTATTATAAAGGGTCGATAAAATCTCATAACTGCGTGACAGAACAAATATTTTATAATTCTGACGCTTTCTTGTTGCTTTTGATCATCACCGACAAATATTCTATCAAGGTCAGTATTATTTACGGAGATACCACTAAAGGTCAGACAAAATATGTTGTACCTAAAGATTCTAATTATTCGAAGATACTAACTTACTAAAGCTCTGATCAAATATCTATTGTGAGTAATTATAGTGTTTTACAATTATTTCTTAAAATTGCATTGTTTTGTTTTAAGCACTGTTCATGGTACCAAGGAATTTTTCTCGTGATGCATGTCAAACAGTAGAATATTGCTGAGCGTTATATAAACTTAAGATAATCTTATGGGTAACTTAAAAGGTATCTTAATGTCAACGGAAAATTGAAGAATACATAATTTGTAAATAAACATCCCTCAGTTTGACCACCCAATTTAAATGGTTATAAAACGCAGCGTTACGCCCATTGTCCTGAATCATGGCAACCGATAAATGTTGTAAAATGAAACATGGCTTTTAATCGATGTTTGGAGATGCCTAAAAGAAAATTTTATAAATGATTATTAGAAAGAAATAGTAACTATGTCATAATTTAATTGTTTACTATCACTAAATCATAAACTCATAAAATGAGGTTTAATCAGATAATGTATTGTACTGCAAATGTAATATACTTGTAATATATAAATCATAATCACGGGTTTACCATTAGAAGAAACAAAAGTCAAAGTGACTGTTAAGTAAATAATAGTTAAAAGTGACAACATGATTTAGTAGCAGTTCAAATATGCATTACAAGGAGAATGTAATTAATTAATCCACGTTTAAGTAGCGGCGCGGGTCGGTTAGTAGTTAACAGAATTACATGCAAATTTATCTAAAAGTTCCAAAATAATAAATGTTTTGCCTAATTCTAACCTAAAATCTTGCAACGTCCTCTCTTAATAGGTAAATAAAAACCCTAACATCAAGTCTACTATACACGCAAGGTTATCACTACAAATGATTTACCAATATTTACAATTTAAGAAAGCCTGTTATGAGTTTGCTAATGAAAAGAAATAAAAACTTTGTAATATAGGGTTTGTAAAAATTGTACATAAGCTAAAGGTTCATTTATTTTGTTATTTGTTAACTCATTATACTGTTTAAACTCATGCTATTATAATTGCAATAATCAAAATTAAATACACATAACAAGGACTACGACCGAGGAAGAAAATAATATATTTTGATTTACCATTCGGAGTGGTGCCAAGCTGGAACTTCAGGTTCTTTCTTCAGAGACTCAGATTTTAAGGTTTAGTGACAGTTCCAGATTTCTGTTGACGAGTAGGTTAACTTACACTAACTGTTGTAACCTCTCACCGGGAGACAGGAATGCACACACAAGTCCACATTGTATCAAGCCACTAAGACCACTGGTCCAAACAATTAAAAAATTGGATTTCATGAAGACGAATGTATGACGACGTATGATTTGTTTAATAAAGCCAGCTGGTGTAAAAGTGTTTCAGTTAAAATCTCTGTGGCACAGCGGACAAAATATGTAAATGGTATTGATGAAACTTTTTTATATCCAAAAACTCTTTGCAATTATTACCAACATTTCCTTGAATACATTATAATCCAAAAGGATATGTCAATAACATAATATGATGAGCTAACTTCTTGTTTTTTTAAATTATAATCTTCTGCAGTTTCATCAGGTTAGGGCTTGCTGGTAGTTTATCGATCCATATTAACGTAAAACTAGTTCACTTTTTTCTTCCTCATTTTCAGAATACCTTACCATTAGTTGTCTTTTTCTTGTTAGAAATTTCAAAAATATGCCCTGTCCTCTCAATTTTAAAATACTTCGAACATTTGAGTACATATATTAATTGAAATAAAACTTACAATTAATTTGTATATATTATATCAGTGATTTACAATCGATATAGACAATTACGGTTGCTTATGATTAGCCCAGTATTGTTGCTAGTGAACTTTCTCAAAATTCCGCAAAGTTACGTGTTCCACTTTTGTGTTTTTACATGGACCACATCCATTTCTTTTATTGTTGGTTTACATATGCAAGGTACGAGTACGCTGCACCACGTGTTGTGTAATAGGGTAAATACACACGTAAATACACCACGTTCGCTAAAGTTGTATGATAAATATTAATCATATAGCTCATTTCACTATCGTCATTGCTGTCATACAGATCAATCATACAGAACAGAAAACTTAACATCCTCTCAGTAGGCATAAACGAAATTCTTTCACCCCACTAAGTGCTTTAATGACACTCAAAGCAAATTCAACAGTTAAACATGCACCAAATTAATGTTATCTATGTAGAAATGAAGTATCCTGAACATTTTAATGGCTGAAGATGATATTTATTGTGATATTCATGCTAAATGATACATTCACATTTTTGTTTCTTGAGTTAGATTAAAAACCTGTGTTTTAATAATTAGTTCTAGTGAGGTAGGCAGTGTACTACCAACGCAAGAGTGCGCTGAAATGATGCGTTGATAATTTGTACGATCCTAGTATTTTTTTACTGCGTGAATAATCTACATATTCTCAAATGATTGTACTCAACTTTCTTACTACTTTAGATTTGTTTCGTAAAATCAATACTCTCAGTCATTCCACTCTTTTGAATGAAAAAAAAATTCACTTACGAATGTATGGGAATTGTAAAGAAGAATGGTTTTTAAATTTGGAGCAAAAACTAAGCAGTCAATAAATAAACGTAATATACATTTAGTTATGTGCTGAAGAAAATTTATGCAAGCAAAAATTTTTAAATTTTAAAACAAGGGTATCTATGTTATGAAAAAATTTTGATAAAACTAAGGTCCTTATAAACGATATATTTAGTGAGGCTTAATAAGATATAATGTGACAGAATATTATATTATAAACATTTGATGATTAATACACAGTAAAAAATATTTACCTTATGTTTTATATGAATAATTACAAAAATTGTAACGTCATGTTTTATATAGAAGAACAATTTATTAAAGTTTTGGTTACACTACATCAAAATAACTTTAAATCAATTGTACATCTTAGAAATTGAATATTACAAATTTATTATTATTATTAGATATACAATAAGGGTATCTTATTGAGGGATAGTGCAGCTCGTGTCTGTCACTTTTTTAGTACTCTCTATTTGTCCAGTACAAACCATTACTATTTGATCTGATTAAACATTTCTATGGGTCTAGTCTTAGCATAAAAAATAGGAGGGGTAGAATAGAAATGGAAAAGAAAATTTGTCTGTCTCTACAAAAATGTAATACAACAATGCACATTCACTGACATAGTAAATTACTTGTACTTGCAGTGCTGCTACTAAAATTGTGTCATGTTATGTTTACAGATACTTGAGATGGATGATATGACATGCTAGCTATGATTGACATCACTAGCTTAGTCGTTGATCGTATGTTCATCAGGAGTATTTACAGTGGGTTGGCGTATGATGTTGTAGCTGTCTAGGATTGTGTGTTGAGAGAGAGTGTCTTTTGATGGTGGTAAATGTAGGGACAGGAAAAAGGGGGAGAAAGGGGGAGATTTTGGTTATGCGTGGCATGAGTGTATGTGTGTGAGTTTCCAAGCCTCGTAATAAAACTGTTTTCGATATAATATTTTTTTCATAAATTAAGTTAAAATTTTTATTATTTATTAATTATTCATCATCACATTATCATTTTTGCCGTTGTTATCTGGTAGTCATCTGTTTCTCTAACACTTGATTTGTTGTTATCTATGATGTATTTGGACTTTTCTTTTTTTTATTATATTATGAGTGTATATACGTTACATTAATACGTATTTATATTGTAAATTTCATGTTCTCAATATGTTAAATTTTTCATACAAATATTTTACACTACTTATATTTTTAATTAGGCTACGCCCTGGAGATCATATCCTGTTTTTGTGTATACGTGTGATCTTTATTTCCGTGAGGAAATAAATATTCCTTCATTTAATAATTATCTTAGTGTAAAAGATCTAGATGTGCTCTCTTTCTTGTGAATTTATATAGCGGTAAGTTAAGCCTTAACATTGGTCTATTTCTTAAAAAATAACAATTATTCCTCGTTACCATGAAAACACAACTTTAAAACCTTATACCTTTGAAAACGTGCTTAGTACAGTGGCATCGTAAAACATTTTGATACAAGTTGATATGGACAAAAGTTAGCAGGAGTTCATATTCAGTCTCCTTCCGGCCTATGACCACGGCTGAACCTTCTGTCGATTTGACTGGAATATACTTCAAATGGATAAGTCAAAACAACACAATTTTCACTGAATACAATTCACGTAGATTTAATCTTGCATTTATGGCTGTACATGTAGTCTGAATATTGGTGTTAAACAATTAATCCTTGATTTTAGGTTGTAGCTACTCATGACTAACTTATTTACCCGTAGAACAGCAGAAGTATACTATAACCTACTTATTTTACTGTATATTTTGTATATGTAATTATTACTTTATAGGCACCAGCCACTACGTCACATACATGTCCATTGTTATCACTACCGCTGAGGCAGTACAGTTGATTAAATATTTGTAAAAATTAAAAACCTTATCACTCTACAATGACGCGAGTGATTTGCATTGTTCAAAATAAAACATTTACGTGTATTTCCTCAGACGTACTTAAATTTGGCTTTTTATACTGAAACGAAAGTGTTTACAGTATGATAGACACACGGAAAGGAAATGAAAAACGTTGCAAGTTTACAAAATGTAATAATAAACGTATTTAAACTGTTAAATTGGCGCCACACATTGCGCAAGATGTCCCTAAGAAAAACCGTGTTCATCAATCTCATTGATAAAGAAACGTCAGAAATTACATTAGTGAGAGATCACTTCCCGCTGATCGCCGGCTTTTTCCCTAGGCTTTGATGGCGTACTGACAAGGTTCGGTACATTTACCGGTTTAGTTTACAAATCTCCTGTGATACACACAATTTCGTTTTCCACAAAACAACGCTTCTGGAACTCAAATAAATATTCAATTACGAGTTGGTCCTCATTTCGTCTCCTTTGATGTCACCAGGACGTTGGTAATGGTAGGTAGTAGCCTCCGCTACCTGTGGTCGTGGGCTAACTTTTAACACAGAATCAGTGAGAACAGGACGGAAATTATTAACGAACAATATTATTAAGAATATTTAATATAAGGAAATATTCTCTGAGTTTAATAAATCTATGAATTTCGTTGTTATAAAGTTTCTACAGAGACGAAATTCACAATGGTTTCAATATCTAGTCGCTTGTGATCGTTGTAAACTTGTCCGTTCTTGTTCAATGTTTAGCACTGGTCTTATCGTTTTAATCTTATTCTTATCTTTATATGGAAATCTTATCATATCAGATTCTAATATTAATTCAAAAGTATCTGTAATAATATTGATACATCTCTCTGATACATCTCTCAAGTCAGCACATTGTGCAATTGAAAGATTGGGTGGAATTGGATCAAACTTTTATGTCAAACGTAACAACATTTTTGTATAGGGTAAGCACTATTTTAATATTACTTAAATTGCAACCGAGAATAGAATAAGTTGCCTTTAAATATTAACCGCTTTGTTACATAAAATACTCTTTTCTTGTTTAAATCTACATGGATTACAATAATAATAAAAAATAAATATAATCTGAAATATTAAAACGGTATACTTCTTTGTTTGAAGGTTATTTTTGACGATGGAAGGATTGTGAATGAAACAGGATTTTTCCGGACATTTGCCATCGTTCAGTGAAACAATAAATCAGTAAAACACTACGTTTCGAGATCTGCAATCTGATCTCTTCTTCAGGTAAAGAACTAACCTAATACATGATATTACAAAACTAGGTTAAAATAAACAAATCTTACCAAAGCGTTGTGGCACGCCTAAGTCCACAGCATAACTAAGTAAACGGTATAACTAAGTAATATTACTGTAAAGTTCAACACGTGTCAGTGAGAATTTACGGATCTACATTCTTCTCTTGTTGAGTAAGTGCATATTGTCTGCGGTAGATTGCAGCACACGTCACGTGACGTAACCTACATATCTCAAATAACCAAACCTAATAAGAGAGGGAAGTATTACTGTACATGGAAGAAGGGTGAAGACCTGCCCAAGGACTGGCCCTAGTACCAAGGAATGCTATAACCTAAGTGCGCATAACAGTCACTGCAGCCATTGGTGTTGGTTCTAGTAACAGTGATGAATGCATGGCTACTGTTTTAAGCACAGGCAGACCCAGTCCCTGCCAAGGTTGGTCATTAGATGTTTTAAATAATGATCCCAGTTTGACTATATATTTTTTTATAGTATCGTTACTTTATATATTCCCGCTGACAATAGCTCAGCTTTAAGCGTATCGGCCGGATAAGGTAGGGTAGTCGGTTTGATCTTGCCTATGGAGATTGTGTACATTGTTCATTAGATATTAGACAGAAAAATCAATAAATTGCTTAAAATTTTTAAACAAAACGTTAAGCAAATCTATTTCAAAAACATTTTTAGCATAAAATTAAAAATGTTTTTCCTATGTATTATAGGTATCTGAACATATATACGTATATATCTAAAGATTGAAACAAAAGGCGTGAAACTACTAAAATTAATGTTTGAGTTTGGAAACACATATTTTCTTGATCGTGGCAACAAGGTAAACTCAACTTTGCCGTCGGAAATATAATTCACTCGAACCAGTGTTCATGCACGTGCAAACGCCTACTAAATTGCGTGTAAAGCAGTGTATAACTACTAGCGGTACAGATATAAGTGAAAATGTAGTCTAAATTTTACTTTTAAAGACTCTTATGAAACCTAAATTATTTGTCTTTTGTCAAAAGAAGGCTGTTACTTTTTCTTAACATACGATATTAAATATTGAGTAGTGGACAAAATTAGAACACTTTTGTTTGTTAACCGTATATACTATAACGACTTGAGTTTTATAGTGATCTGCACCAAAAGCGCCGACATTATTATGTTTAGTGACGATGGGTCAGGATTCAACTGACATATCCGCCGACCCAGCACGGAATATCACCGCTTGCCCACCGCGCGGCTGGGCGAGCCTGAATAACGACGGCGGACTGGCGATTAGTGATGGGAGAACCAAACACTTAAAAGACGGTGTATTTAAATGTACCCTTGTAATTGAATATATAAATTTAACAACTTATATAAACCCATCTTAGTTCAATTTTGACACGAGTAGGCTTCTCTAGTCTGTGATATAAATGTTTTTGATTGGTAAATAAGCTAAAATATTAAATATGGAACAAGACATATTAAGAGCGAAGTAAACAGCAATAACCATACATATACATTATTTGACATATTTTCTTGATCGTGGCAACAAGGTAAACTCAACATTGCCGTCGGAAATATAATTCACTCGAACCACTGTTCATGCACGTGCAACGCCTACTAAATTGCGTGTTAAAGCAGTTTATAACTAGTAGCGGTATAGATATAAGTGAAAATGTAGTCTCAATTTTACTTTACTTTTAAAAGACTCTTATGAAACCTAAATTATTTGTCTTTTGTCAAAAGTAGGCTTCTCAGATCTTGTATGTATGTATGAAAGTATGTATATTTATCAAGAAAGAAGCTAAATCACCTGTGGAACAAAAATACTAACATCTAAGCAAATTGAAAAGACCAAAAAAATACATACTTTTGAACATAGTTCATTCATCATGGGAAGAAAGCAAACTCAATATTGGCGTGGGATACATAATTAATAAAACCAGAAGTGCTCATACAGGTGCAAAATCTACAAAATTGCGTACCAAGCCGTGGGTAACTGCTTGTAGTATTACAAATGCTGTTAAACTATTCAACAGATTGTACTGAAATATTACATATACATGTTTAGGGTCCCTGGGATAAATATAGGCCTATTATTATTTCGATAATTCCTGCGGGATACGCCTCTCTGAATTCTAAAGCTGTAAAAATCCTATCTCGATCTCTAAAATGCAAAATATTAATTATTAAAAGAATCCGTTAAATGTAATCAACTATTGTATGTAAAAATTATATTACGACAGCTCGATTATGTTTTAAATCAGTTTAACTAATATTTTAAATTTGTTTACATTTTTAGAACGAAAGCTTAGAAGTCTCCATCTTTCGTAAAAATATGTTCTCTTATTTGGTCTGTTGTCATAAAGTTGCGGAAATGCCAAAACAAATTGAAACGAGTGATAATCTGAGAGCAAACAATCACTGATAAGTACGTAAGTTGAGAGGCATTTGAACTGGGTAACGCTCTTTCACATCATCGTTCTTCCTTCTCCGACTCCCTATTTTTTTAAGCATGCATTGAGAAATAATATACCCCATAGGACCCATTCTAAAAGAACGATGTTTTAAAATTAAAAAAAATCTTTACTTATGTTTAAAATTTACTGAATAAAGATAAAAAAATAATGTGTAATAAACTTTTCGTCTACAGAAAATATTTAATAGGCCTACTGTAAATATAATTTAGAAATAGTTTTTTTGTTTGTCTTATAAACCATGAAATATTAACACCTTTATTTTCAAATGTTTTTGGTTGATTTGGTGCCAACGCAGCAATCCTTTTTAAAGTATTTCAATGTGATCTAGACGTATACACCATTATATGTTTGATCTTGATTGTTCTTACGAATCAAATACTGCCCAGCTTTCCTTGAAACACTTATCCATTCTCTATTTGCTAATAAATATGATAAATAATATGGTAAATTAAAAGGTACCTCACATCTGACTCGCCTAGCACAATTACTCCTCAGATATCTCTTCTACACCATTGTGACTACAATAGAGAGTCATGTAGACATTATCTACTAGCTCTATGGAAGTATTTGCTTAGTATAATTATATTAATTTTTTAGACAGCAGTATGTAATTACGTTTATAGCACGTATATTGTTAAGGAAAAGATAGGACCGTATTGAAATCGTACTGCAGTCCGTCCTCCTGTCCTTCTGTCCAGTAACTCGTAATACAAAGGACGATTGAAACTTTGTACAACATATTTTGTACTATATTTTGTGTCAGATAGAAGTCCGTCTGTGTACTTGTCTTCCCGTCTGTGTGATACATTTTGATAGAACGATCATAGAAACTTGACAATTTGTATTTAGTTTACTCTTGTTCCAAGGTAGAACACCTTGAGGTAACTTCAGATTGTTCTTCTGTCGGATTCTTTAATATTATGTTGTATCGGTTTTGTCTCTATAATACAGTAAACTTGACAAATTAAGTTATGAATTGTTTAAATTGTTCTTTAATAACAAAAGGATAATAATACTACTTTTTCCTTTAGAATTTACTTGGATACATTCAGAAATAGTTAATTGTCTTCTGTTTATTTAAATATCTTGCGTATTGAAATCGGAGAGTAGTAAACAGTGATAAAACCGAATTATATGCAATAACTAGTATTATTAAATTTTTGTGTAACTATAAATTATACTTGTGGATGTGGAGTTTGTAATGTACCTGAAAATCTAAGTAGGTAGGTATTAATTCTTAGTTTTAAAAGTAAAAACTCCCCAGAGTCTCCTATGGTCATCCAGGTTCTTCACCGCTTCATAGCCTACACGGAGTATTGCTCACGATTGTGGTTAGTGTTGTATTTGTGCTGTATATTTTATTGCCCTATTTATTTGTTTCTGTGTTGAGTTATGTTAACTTTATAGCGAATCCACCCACAACCATGGGACATACTGTAGGTCTGACAATAAAAGTATAATAAGCCTTCGAAAACATGTCACCATAAAATCATACATGTTAACTGAGTTGTTTGACAGTAGGCATTTAAACGTGATTATTACTCTTAAGAAATCCGGTACTTCTATAGGAAATCATAAAATATGTTACTTCATATCTAATTTATTTTCAATATATTTAATTCCTTATTGCATATCAGATAGGTCGTATTAAATTATCAAGTCAATGAAGACAATGTCAATAAGTCAATGAGACCCTCGATGTAACCTCTTCTGTCACCATACATGTATGAATATATTAAAGGCATATGAGCATATCAAAGGGGATGATTAATAAACAATTTACAGATACAAATTTTAAGTACTGATAAAAGCGACATTATCCCCATGATCCTACATCCGTGCGGACAGTCCCAAACTTATTAGATTTAAATCATAGTCCTTTGATTGTAATTAATGTTATTTGATCTGTGTTAACCTGTTTTTGAGATGAATATCAGCAATATATTTAAAATTTACCGATATATCTGTATATCGCATTTATTATTGGTAAATCAAGTATTTCAAACTTGGTAAACCTTAAAAATATAGATTATTAATGTTGTATGCTTTCTTGATTATAGTAGTTATTTAGAGTTTGTTATATCTATGTCAACTACATACAATTCAAGCTAGCATATGACGATAAGACGCCTTCTGTATCTCAAGAATAGAATCAGTTATTTGTTACGTCTGCCATGGTCTATAAGGTCCGTTCCATCTCAACCTGTAACACACGAATGTAACTTTTATAAATTGTAATTTTGCAAACAAGTTTTTCGTAACATCATAGAATAATTAAATAGTACTAGCGATTACAAAGTACAAAATATATAAACATTTAAACTCAGTTGTTAATAGATAGAGATGGCTTTATTAAAAAATAAAAATAATATTCAAAATACAGTACACCAAAGTTAATAGAAGATTAGCTTGTTAGATTACTTTTAAATTCAATAAAATTGCAGTCTGTGTCTACTGATAAATTTAAAAATAAACTTAAAGACATTTAAAGTACTAATAGTTGGTATATTTTTGTTGTCAAGGTCTACAAAACAAACATTATAGTTAACAAATGACACGTTACATATAATTCATATACCTGAATTCCAATACTTATGAAAGAAAACTCCTGAACTACAAATATAACAAAGTAAGAGTATTATTCTTGGAGCCGGAAGCCAATTTCCTCACATAATCACAAACCTTGCTCAGGGAATTTTTAAAGAAATAAATTAAAATGATATTTATTAAATATTAAATGATATTTATTCTCAAGTCGGATTTAAACTATATTTGTATTGTGTTATTTACGTTATGCAAAATAAAAACATATCTTTTGTAGCATGTTTAAAATTCCCCTTCTATTCCAGGTAACTTATTTCTAATTATCCTATATATTGGGTTAAACTGTCTAAGAAAATATATATTCAGAACGTGTTTTGATGTAAACCTTTTTAAGGGAAAACAGCTTATTTACACAGATTATGTGAAAAACACTTCCAAAACCAATAGAGGTTTATGTTGTAATTTCTTGATAGCCCAAGCATAAGTAAGTGATGTTTGTGTTATTTACATATCAGTAACTTAAGCCATACGATTATTCTTTTTCTTAACAATCAAACATTATTCCTCGTTACCATGAAAGCACAATTTTTAAAACCTTTTAGCAGAGTTAACATTCAGTCTTCTTCCGATCTATGGCCCCAACACCACGTCTGAGCCTTTGTATTTGACTGCAATATTCTTGAAATGGATAAGTTAAAACATAACATTTTTTATTAAATACAACTTACGTAGATTTCTTCTTGTATGTATGTCTGTAGATATCTGAATATTGATGTTTAACAATTAAGCCCTGAGTTTAGATTGTAGCAACTGATGAATTTGACTTATTAGCTGTAGGACATCAGTACACTTACGTACTTTACTCATATTTTACAGTATATTAAGCTGAATGCAGTGTTACTGTATGGACTTTGGCTTATACTCCATATACTTGTGCATTATTATCCCTACCGATGAGGCCAATGGTTAAATAGTTTCATAAATTAAAATCATAATTAATCACTCCTAACACATTTCCATAAAGTTAAACACGCGATTTACATAGTTTACGATTCAAAATTTATTTCCTCAGAAGAAATTACCTTTGACATTTGTTACTTAAGCAAAAGTGTGTTATAGTAACGTAAACACAAATTTACAACGCAACTTTACAAATTTAATTAATATGCGTATTTAAGTAATACATTGGCGCCACAATTCTTTTTTGGAAAGAAACGTGTCCGACATTTATTTTCATTATAATTACTTTGAAAACTTTTTATTCACCTGTTTATTGTTATAAGTTGTATACGTCCAGTAGCCCAGAACCATCTTTTATAATTCAAATACAGAGCCTGGTTATTGAAGTTTATAGGGAAGATTATTTTAGAAAAAAACTATGGATAGTTCTTACATTTTTGCTGGAGGTTAACATTGGAGAGTATCAAAAGAGTTCTAAATTATGAAATAAATAGTTTTTTTGCTGAAATCATATTTCTTTTAGCCCTACACTTAGCTAACTGACAGTCAGATAAATAAAATATATTATTTTTAAATATATACAGACGTTATAGAGTGACAAAATTTGTCTCACCGAATTGTCTGAAAGTGATTTGTGACTATCATATATTTGGTTTAAGTCACTATTTATATAACAAGATAGGTCAAGAACAGTTTATTGTATGATATTGTTAACCCTTTCGAGACTGCCTCATTTTAATTCTACTAAATCGCGTCGTGATTGGTTGATCAATTTATTTCCGGTCAACCAGGAAACTCAAATTGGTTTAAATTTCATTGATAGGCATTTTATGTACAGGCATATACATATTGCTTCAGGTTGCGAATAGTATTCTAACAGAGGCATTTGTAAGGTTATTTTTTATGACATGAAAACGTATTAAAAGACAAGTGTAATGTAAATTATCACGTCTAATGTTAGTGAAAACATTGTAAATATTAGATGGATCCTACATAATCTCTGATGATTCAAAAGAGTTTCTAAATTATGAGTAGAATATAATATACTAAGACGGTTTTATTATTTATAGACGCTTACATATTTCTAAATATCGCAGAAAATTAGTAAGGATTTTTTAATTTTAAAAAAAAATATATTTATTGATGCTAATAAATCTATTGTTTAAAAAGTTTCTTAAAGAAACTAAATTCATAATGTTTTCAATATTTATTCGTGATAACTGTTGTAAAAATCTATATTAAAGGGTTAGTACAATGTTTAGCATTGGTCTTAAAGTTTTATGTATAGTGAATGTAGAATTCTTATCCTATTTTTCATCCTAATTTTTCATCAAACTTATCTACAGTTATAATACTGATTACATCTCTCAAGTTAGCACATAGTGCACTTGAAAGATTGGGCATAATTGGAGAGTTGTGGAATTTCAAATAGAAAAACATGACGTAACCTCTTTATTTATATTATTTAGATCGCAACCGAGAATAGAATAAATTTACTTTTTATATTAACCGACCTGTCAAATAAAAATAATATTTATTGCCTAATTCTACTCGGCCTTCCAATAAAAATTTTTTAAATAAATTTTTAAACACTTCAATGCTGTTATCAAAGTTAATTTATACTGAAAAGTTCAATACATCTTAGTGAGAATTACGCATCTACATTATTATCTTATTGAGGAAGTGCATATTGTCTGCGGTAGAATTGCAGCACATGTGACGTAACCTAAAATATCTCAAAATAAATCAACCTAATAAGGGAGGGGAGTATTACATGGTAGAAGGGTTGACGACCTGCCCAAGGACTGGCCCTAGTACCATGGAATCCCCTAACCTAACCTGGGTGCGCATAACAGTGTCATTGCAGCCATTGCTGTTTATTCTAGTAACTGTGGTGAATGCAGGGCAACAGTTTTAAACATAGGCAGTCCCAGTCCCTGCCAAGGTTGGTCGTTAGAAGTTATTCAATTTACATTTCCAATATATCACATATACATTTCCTTCGTGACATATTTTCAGTATATATATTATTATCTTACGGTAATTTGAAATTTATTTCTGTGTCTGACGAATAGTTGCTTTTTAATGTAACATTTTTTACGATGTAGTAGACTTCCTCTGCACATTTTTCAGGCTTGATCTACTTACTCTTACTTCCACGCTTGTTTTTTTCGAGCTTAAACGTTTTAATTTTTTCTGGCTATCCCGTTAGTTATTTTGGTTATGAAATACATCAGCAAGCGCCATCACTGCAGTTTAAAATCTCTCTAAAATAGCTGTCATTTCCTAAAATGGACTCTATTAAACTTAAACCTCAGCGTATACCTTCAAGTGGTGGTACTATAAACCTAATATAACCAAATATTTGTGTTCAATCAGTGATTAATATATAAAATTTTTTAAGATTTTTAATGTATTAGACAGTTAACAAAATACTTCCTTTATATTATATTTGACATTTATAAAATTCATGCCTTATCCTGCACACGGCCACGACAAATTAATCGTATTTGTTGGCGTAACTGTTGTGTCTGTCACTTGGATACTTACATTTATCATGTCATTGTCAATGTTTCGATATTTATAAATTATACTAAATTATTTCCACAATGATACACAGTCTTATGTTTCATCCCGAAACTTAATGAGTTCTTTCATGGGTAATTTGAGTTATCATTTACACCTGTTAAGTTACAATTTCAGTACGCTGATGACCTATAGCTGAACATTCATCATTGTTTTTGTTAATACAATCATCAGTAGAAAAACTCACAATGTAAAATTTAGTCTTGGACTCATGGGCTTACATAATTTCATTTTTATAAGACTTCTTCTGTTCTATTATATTCTAGCACAGCATTAAATATGTCACTGTCTAGTTGCTGAAAACGCATCAAAGTCAGCCTTGGATTTCACTACATTTATTTTATATTATTCAGTAAATTATTTATTCGCACCATTAATATTCAAGTACATTTATCGCAAAAAGATAAATCATTTCGAAATATAAACGCTCTCTGGATTTCAGGTTGGTTAAGAAAATTACTAAAATTCAGTATATACTCTTCCTTTGCAGTTACTGAAAACTTTAATTATAGCAACATTTTATAAATACTTGATACGTGTGTACAAAAATTACATGTCTTGAATAAAATTTACACTTCATATCCTAACAAACTGTAACCACGAGAACTGAATGACGAAAATCACTCTGCTGATTCCCAGTACCGTAGAGGGGGGGGAGGAATGCAATGTTCCGTATATAAAAGGAAAAAAATTGAATAAACAAATGTATACAACTGTACTTCTTAATCGCCAAAATTTATACAGTAAACAATATCTATCACGTATAGTTCTGATGCAGACGACATTCTATAGCTGTACTTCCAATTTATTGGTCTATTCAAAGCTGGCTCAAGCAACTCCATACGATGGTTCAGATTCAATACATTAACTAAAGATTAAGTTTAATAAGCGGGGGAGAGGTAAGTTTTAGAAATATTTCATATATATTAAGACATATCATTCATTGACATGTAACTTATTTAATTATGCGTTTTGTTTTTCTAATGGATGTCTCGTAAAACATTAAACTGTTTTATTATAAAATATGAGATATTAGTATTATACCTATTAAATTATATCTTCGCATTCTTTACGTTACTAATAACTATTTATTCTGGCTGAAAATTGTCCAAATACAATGTATACAAATGTATATAACTTAATATCAAATACGTAGATAAACTGGTTTTGTACAAAGTTTATTTAATTCAAAACAAACGTGTTAAAATTAATTTCAAGCAAACACATTTCATCAAGAGACCTGCAGATCCTAGAGTACAACATGATTTTGGATTCGGATTTTTTCTATGTCTTTTTTCTAATTATTTTACATAACTTACTGAAGGTTTATACATTTTTATCTCTACTTTAAATTATAGGGATTTAAGTAAGACATAAAGTCTATTTCATAAAAAAAAACAAACAAAATCTACTGAAGACAAAATGTGTAATTTTCAATCACATATATGAGTTATAGATTCAAAAATTAAAGATGTATTTTTTGAGTTTATAATTTATTAAGAAAATCCTGTTTTCTAGGAATTAAAATTCTAGAATCAACCCGTTTAAAAAAAATTAATTTCTTAAAGAAAATTTAAATAAAACTTCTTACTGCCTACTGTACATATAGGTCATGTACAAATTAAAAATTTCATATGGGGCTTAATTTCAAAAAGTAGCCTATATTTACTACTTTAAAAGCCCCTAATTTTACGTTCAGTAATTAAAATTTGTTCTACTTTTCCTGTATTCGGTTAATTTATTAACAAAGGGCTGTTTTGTTTAACATCCAAAAATATTTTCCTTATTAGAAAGTTGGTTGCAGCACTTTAACATATTCTCAACATGTATTATCACGATATTGAATAAAAATTATTCGTTTTGATATTACGTACTTCTTATACACAAAATGTTTCTAAATACTACTCATATAGAAATTCTTAACGTTTCTCCTAAAAGTTTGTAAACTATAATTCTTAAACTTTCTAGAAAATCATATAATCTAAGTAAACAGTTTTATAATGGAGTCTAAGACTGTATGTTTGAATTCTTTTTGTCTAAGCTATAAGCAAATATTTATAAGAAAAGTTCAATATTACATTTATTAAGTTTGTGAATTATTTGCAGTAAACATAACAAGTATAATAATTTTCTTTTTTAAATTAAATCATTAAATTATAACTGTATTAAATCTAGTTTTTAATCATATTTCACTTTTAATATACCGTAGCGGATAATTAAAATTTATATTTTATACAAATTGATCTTAGGTAAATTGTCTTGTGCAAATTGTAAATAGTAAAATGTTATTAATTCAAATTTTAATATTTAAACTTCTTCATTAATTTTTTAAAATATTGAATAATGCATTTTCGTATGAAGTAAATTGGCTTGAATTTGGCTTGCTATCCAGTAGTAGCCTCGCTTTTTAATGCACCACCCCACCAGTGGGTTAAGAACAAGTTACTCGACTTGTGATTTACTTAATGTTAGTTTGAGGAAAGGTGAAAGATATCCCAAAATTAGATTTTTACCTATATGTCACTTCGTAGATCTTATCTGTTACCTACATTTTTACTAAGTATCACTATATTTAATAAATAAGTAAAACAATTACGGAATTTGAAAATGTTTGAGAGTGTGTAGGTTATTAAAACAATCACATTATTGTTTTAAATACATAAACAAAATTTTGATAATAGTACCTATGAAAATAATAATTATAACTTTATGTTTTAAATTTCTCATCACAAAACAAACAAAATTAAAACTTCTAGTAAGTGAACAAGTTGCAGAATTCAAGGTAACAGCCCATACTTTGGTTAAGTAGTTAAAATAATAAAAACTTATTTCAATTCAAACATTGCATACAAAATATTTGATTATATACAAGTTGATCAAGAATCAGTCAGTGTAAGGTTTCCAAAGCAAGATCGACCAGGAGACATGGCTCTCAGAAATAATTTATACGTAACTTATAATTATTTTGGAACTTAGTGTACACTGAAAGATCCGTAATATGCCTCATGTTGTATGTTGTCGAGTAAAGAATATATGGCGTGCTAAAATGTATTGTAATATAAATAAAACTATTTTTAGTAAACAGTGATATTTTAATTTGTAGTTAGTCATTACTTTTAAATTAAGATCACTGCGATTTTCTTTCTCCTTCATATTTATAGTCCAAAAACTATAAAAAATTCAAATTTTAAAACATAAATATAATTTTATGGCCGTTTGATATTTTTCAAGGTATTATATATGTTTATTTCACTTAATATTTAGTTGTCATTCAAAACATTTTCAACATATAAATTAGTCTATGTACAGGAACACTTCAATATTGTTTTTAAAAAGCACAATATCAAAACTGTTGAAAATTTCATTGAAATCAATAGGGAAGACTTTACATTTAATTTAGTAGATTGGTCTACGTAATAATATATAAATAATAATAATAAATAAATGTTTTATAAATGGAAGTAAGTTTTTGAAGACTATAGATTTATAAAAGTTACAAACTAATTATCTCAATATTTTATCTTCCTGAAGAATGTTATTGTTTGTTATTTTACCAGCAATTATTGGGTATAGAGTACTCTCAAAGATCAGAGATGTACAGTTACATTTTTGATTAAATTTGTTCCCATACTGGAAAAACACACAGTAACACAAATTATAGAAAACAGATGACATAGAACAAAAGAAAAGGGCCTTACATAAATAATAGCCAACATGAAATAAACTAAACATATGTTTCCAGCTATTTACAAAATAGCTAGTGCCAGTGCCAGTGGAATAATCCCACTAGTTATTCTTTTACAATTCTCTGTACAAGATACATTAAATCTCTATGAATACTAAGCGAACGCCTCTATAGGACGCTGTAACAAAATTTAAAAATAACTTGTAGAGAGAGAATGTGTCTATAATTAATAGACCTTATATAATTACCCCCCCTTAATAAGTGACAACTAAATAGTGAGCTTAAAACCTCATTTTCTCCAATTTTATCTCAAACAATTTGTCAGTGTATTTGTATAGAGATATAAAAACATGACTTTTCCTTGTTAGAGAAATTAATTTTTATTTTAAATTAGGTGAAAAAAGTGTAACAATTCATGACAATTTTCACAATTTAAATTACTTACTTACCTTACTTAATTTTATATGATGCGATTAAACTTTTTTTGATACATTTTAACTCGATTTTGTGAAGATAAAGACGACGTTATTTAAAAATGAAAAATAATACATACACCAAAGTTAATAGAAGAGAAGCTTGTAAGATTACTTTTTACAATAAAAACAACTAAATTGCAGTCGTTATCAAAGTAATACATTTTACAAGGAAACCTTAACAGGACGACAAGAATTTGAAGATGAAAAACTACTTTCCTCGGAGGTAAGATAAATCTAATTATATTCTCTTATTTACAACTATGCAGTAATAACAACGGTTTCTTTTCAAATGCATATTTTATAATTCGCATTTTTTTTTTTTTCCGGGGTTTCAAAACTACCCTTTACTCAAAGTACCTTATTTATAACCAACTATACAGCTGGATATGAAATAATCAAAAATTATATATTCAGATAGTATTTTTATATTCCAATCTTGCTCTTTTCCAATAAAAATATTTATTGGGGGGGGGTGGGGGGGGGGGGGTTGTTAGTAACCCAGGATGTGCGGTGTATTTAACTTAATTAAGCAATAGATGTTTGTGATACGCATTAATAAATTCCAATTTTGTATTTTCAAAAAAGAAAGTATCGATAAACAAAGATTATCCCTAGAAGCTAAAAAAAATTTCGAATACATATATATAAGTGGGACTATAAGAGAATTAAACATCCGGTTAGCACGCGCAAGTTACCTGGTCCAATAATATAGGACCATCATAGAACGCATCGCTTTTTTATTTACCAATACTGTTTGTCATCAATATTTACACAATTACATCTAGGATATAAAAGTTAATGGCGGCATAATAAAATATCCCAATTGTACCAATAATTCATAAGCGTATTTATGATTTATTGGTAGGTACTTTATAGTTTGGAGGCTGTGTCTCGGCAGTGATTTGGGGGGCCTCTTCAATTGACGAGAGTTGAAAGCCAGAATTTCGTAAATGGAATTTAACAATACCAACGAACTAGTGTACACCATTTTCTGTATATTTTGAACGTATTTCCTGAGCTATTAATTAGCTCTAACTTTGGAGTTCAAGAGAGAGTAATTACTATAATAAAAACCCGATGGCGGGAGGAACTGTCACAAACGCCATTGTGTAAGAGATAAGGGAGAGGTTAGCCCCCCCCCCCCCCCGTTAATATCTTTGTGTGTGTGTGTAAGTCACGAGATTTGTGATGTCCCTGTGGAATATTTTGGAGTTAGTGTCGGTGAGAGTTGAGGATGGGTGGAGATCAACCGTGTATAGCGTGGTCCGTTATAACATCAGTGAAAACGAGATAGTAGGCGAGGAGGGTTCATCATCAGGTAAGTTTTTACAAGTATCAGGGGATGTCAATGATTCTAATGTGTTTACGGGAGGAGAATAGGTGGTTTATTGAGAGTTGGCCAAAACTAGAGAGATTTCTTTAATACAATTTGTACCCTTCTCAAATCTTCGTCTCTCGCATACCTAGGTCTGTTGTCGTCGGTGGTCCTCCTCTGAGTCAGTTCGGGGTTTAAGTGTTTAAAATACAGTTTCAACTTTTACACAAGGTTTGCACAGCTCTAAGCAATTTATTTTTGTAGCAAAAACATTGGAATCAAATAAATTTTATTGGTTATTTTATTTAAAAAATAGTTTTCAAAAAAATACTATTCAAAATTATAACGAGGAGGTGCTGAAAAGTCCCGGGACGGTCTAATAAATTTTTTGAACTATATTACAAAATAAGAACCACAATTTACATCAAGCTTTTGCTCATATAAAAAACCTATCTATTTTACGTTATTTCACCATGAATTTTCCTGCATATGATGGGGAGAAACCGGTCCCCAACTAGGGGTTGGTGAAAATTCTTAAAATAGAAGCATAGGTCGAGTCCGTACATCAAATTAAAGCTCTTTTATTTAGAAACATTTTTGGCGAAAATCTGAACGTAAAAACATTATGACCGCTATTACCAAAATGGCGGTGACACTCAAAGATTAATAAAATACGCAGAATTTTTCTCAAAATGCAAACATTCTGGTTTGTTAGAGAGAAACACTGAGACACTTAAAAATCTTTTTATTTTTACTTCTTTTACTTCTAAATCCACTTACCAAAACAGTTATAACAAAATGGTTACAGAAAGTGTTTGCCTTCCAGTTTGCTGACAAATTTATCCCAATCGATTGTTAAGAATGCTGATATCGCATTGTTTATCTGGAAATTTCCTTCATCAGCATGGTAGAAATGGTTATTACCATTCATTATCTGGGAAGGTAATCAGCTGGGAAGCAAACAAGACCAAAAAGACAACCAATGGAAATTTGCCAGCTGACAGATACAGGTTGTTTTTATCCAACTCAAGTCACTTAGCAAGTCTTCAAGCCCTAATTTTGCAAGTAGTTTCAGTAGTGTCTAGTTTATTTTGCGTATGGCGCTTTTCCAGAGAGAGAAAGAATAACTTTATTAATGATGTCGCGGGTTTTGGTGACCGTTATTATTAGATCATGTGATGAGGTAAGGCATCTGGTTTAAATGAATAATATTCAGTTAAGATGGAAGCCCCCTCCACATTATGGCACGTACATGTAAGGACATTTTTTTAGACAATGTCTTTCCACATAAGTGGATTGGGTAGAAGGGTGAAACAATAGAATGGCCTGCCCGTTCTTTTTCCAATGAATTTGTCCCCTTTAGGATCGCTACTTCTGTTTGGAGGGCTACCTCAAAGAAATGAAAAGAGTGGTGTCTGTTTAAAACCAAAACCTTCAAAATTTGGATGGAGTTGAGAAACCGTATTGTGAAGAGAAGCTCAGGAAGGTTGTTCCTGTCCACAGCGCTTTAAACGCAGAATGCCGATATCAGCGCGTTCTAGCAATCGGATTGGGATTATTGTCTAGCAAAACTGAAGGGCAAACACTTTTGAAACATTTGTTATAACTGTTTATGGTTAGAATGTGATTTGAAAGTAAAAAGAAGTAAACAATTAAAAGAATTAAGTGTCTCAGTTTTCTCTAACAAACCAGGACATGTTTGCATTTTGAAAAAATTTCTGTAGATTGTGTATATATCTTTGGAGTGTCCGCCCATTTTGCTAATGCGTCAAATGTTTTACGTCAGATTTTCGCCAATAAAATGTTTGCATTAAATTTAAAAAAAGAGCTTTAATTTGATTTGTTACGACTCGACCTATTGCTTCTATTTTAAGTATTTTCACCAAAACCCCTAGCGGGACGTCCCCCCCATGATAGGCAGGATTATCATGCGTGAAATTACATAAAATAATTATATTTTTTATAATGAGCAAAAAGCTTGATTTAAATTTTGGTTCTTATAATTGTAATTAGTTTCAAAAAGTTATTAGACCGTCCCGGGACTTTTCAGCACCCCTGATATTTTATTTCAGTTTAGTATGGTCTTTCTGTCTAAGTGTTGATTTTTATTTTTTATTGAGAATAAGGAGCATTTTTATTTTAGTTAGATTTGGAAATACTAATACTCTTGCCAAAAGTAATTTTACAATAACAAAATAATAAAATATTATTGACTTATTAATAAAAACTTTATTAAATTATTAATTATAAAAATTAATATCTCAAAAATGTGACTAGTAAAGTTTTTTTATGTTCAGTTTTTCTCAAGTTAACATACTAACATTTTGTCCGTTATATTTGAGACTTTGGAAATCTGAGTGTTTTGATTTTAAAAAAACACTCCAAATAAATTTTTTAATAGGTTGTGTAAATATTGTAGGTGTTTATACTTAATATAACCTCATTGGTCCAAGCGCCTTTAAGATAATGAAAGAAAAATAATTTTACTATTTAACCGAACTCTAGCGACGCTATATTAGCATATATTCTGTATATCGATTTGATATTTCAATCTCGCAGGGGTTTTGTGGCCTATAAACCCAGAAATCGTCTTATTATGAAGTTTAGGCAGGCTTTAGCATTCCAAATACAGTTATATCCGAGAAAGAACCGACACTTTCTTTACGGGAACCTCTCAAAACACGCGATAAGATCTACTATTAGCAGTTAACGCGCTCTATGATGGAACCCTTCGAGGTCTTTTCTGAGGTCCAGGAATGGGATATAACATTCATCGCATGCCCTTTCTGCATTAAAAATAAGAAAGTTTACAGCGCAAGTCGTTTCACCTTGCTTCAATATCCTCTTTTCAATTGTCAAAAGACCCGTAATTTTTTTCCCAAAAACCTCTACAGAAAAGTGGCGTTTACCAGGGCTTTTAGACAAAATATCGATACTTACAAAAATGTTATTGGTACCAAAATTCAACACATAGTTGAAACGTCCACTTAAATAATGGATTAATTTTGTTGCAGAGAGAGGTGAGGAGTGCTTTAGATTCAAGGTCCTAACCTCAATCTAAGGACGATATCAAACCTCTTGTAGGCCCACAGCCTTAGGAGTTTAGTTTCAGGACTCTGTACTTGTGATGTGTACAGAATATCCTTTTCATTCCTCGCGCACCACCTATCACACGTTATATTTTTACATCATGTTTGACACATTCGCAAAGCTTAATACAAATATTATTAGTTAAATTGTATTGGGGTTAAAATCGCTCATCTCGGATTTTAAGGGAGCGAGATGAATACACTCTGAAAAGGGTTTTATTCAAGTTAAACCCGAAAAAACTTGATGATCGAAAGTAATTGATAAAATGGTGCTGAGGGTTTTAATATGCATCAGGAAGGCGTTTCAATGAAAATCGTTTTAGAGTTGGACGATCAATTATGCAGAAGTAATAAGAACGCTGACTTATCAGAATCGAAACATGGAATTCGGAAAAATGATAGTGTAGCATCCTGGAAAAGATATTACTGAAGGACAAATTCCCTGTAATGTGAATAAACGATGTTTTCGTACACTGTAAAATCGTCTTCAAATTGTTCTATTAATAAGTTGCCTAACCCACTCGCAATAAATATTCCGTTAAAAATTAGTCAAGCGGTCATTGAGAGGCTACTAAAGGTGAATGTTAAAAACTATTGGAAGTTTTTTTAAAAACTCGTTAACAGAAATTAAAAAAAACGAAACGAAATGTTCCGATCAAGAAATCCTGGAAAATATGCTTTTCTTATTGTCATAGGTCCCTTGTTGGCCAAAATTTTTGAAGCGGAAAGTGGTATTTACCAAACCGTCAGTGTTGTTGAATACATGAAAATGTATTGTTAAACAACTTCATGTGTATCTCCTCAGTTGCGCTAGTGGGTGTTTTAACTGCTTATTTAAATTCAAGTGCTTGGGGACAGTTTAAAATTTAAATGTTGTTTTAACATACTTAGAATGGATATTATAGTATACTCTCTAAGAGAGTTGGGAGTTCTAGATGAGCAATTATGGCCCACTCAAAGGAAGTTTTTACGGCTGTTTTGAGGAACCATTAAACCTGACAGCAAATGTTGGTTTAGTATAACTTTAAATTTTGTTACAAGGAAATCAATTTTTCTCGGGACCACATTGTGAGTGAAAAATAAATTTTAAAAAATAGAACCCAGACAGAACTTGGTAGATTATTCAACAGTGGTTAAGAGGACCTATAAAAACAAAAACGGACTATTGCGCGGTTTATTAGGAAATGAACGTTCATACTGTTTTCTAAATTTATTGGAAAACTATGCGGATTATAAGCGGCTCCCTCCTAAACGCTATTTGAGGAAGGAAATGTCGCAGTCTTCCGATGGGACTCGAAAGGACGTGTGAAAAAATCGTTCTGTACAGTTAAAATAATAAGGATATCTAACCCCCCTGAGTTAGACGATTCCTGTACTTTAATAAAAGGAGTTGCACCCTGTCAGTGTGGATGCAAGTGACAGGTGCAAACTAGGAGCTTTGCTCTTATTGCAAGAAGGTAACAATATAGAACTTAATAACCTGTGGCTGTATTACTCGAGGAAAATTTTACTGGAAAATGAAGAGAAACTAAGTAACTTTACCACAAGGAAGGCTCTGGCAGTGGTGTGACTCAATAAAAAAATTCAGGGGAATTTCTTCGAAAGTAAGGAAGTTTTCTAACTTGTACACTGATAACTCACGCCCACTTTCTTGGGGTCTTGAGCAAACCCACACTAAACTAGGGGAAAATTGGCATTATGGGTTAGAACCAATTTTCGTCCATTCCCGTTCTAGACTGTATCTCTGCCAAAGCACTCCTCATTTAAGGGGTGTCAGTGATTAAATTGTGACCGCAGACTGTTTGTCACGGCGTGTTTTTTATGGACACTGATGAGAGTTTAGAATGGAGAAGTGTTGAAAGAAACTGTCAAATAATTCTGCTGTGAAATGTGTGTACAAATTATTGTAGTATTAATATAACTTGGTAATGTAAGAAATAACCTTCTATCCTTTCGTTACCCAAAAAGATTTAGAAGTGGTGAGCAAGGGAAGTGAAAGGATGAAATTTTTTGCAAGCTAATAGTTAGAAAATAACCAATTAGTAGTGATGATGAGCTGTAAAGAGTTTTTTGGATAGAATAAAAGAATTTTATTGTTACACCAAATTCGAGATTTAAATGTCCCCTAAAATAGTTCCTCACTTGAATGCAATGTTTTAACGCAGTCTCTGGCGTGGTGATTATTATCATAATAGCCCCAAGTGGGAGGCATTTAGGTAGTTAATTAAAACATTAAGGAAGTATTGCAGCAGTGTTGTTTCCCATCCTACCCTCTGAATGAGTTTTGCAAAACCCGATAACAAAAAAGGAATTCCGTTCGTTAGCAAGTGTTACATCTAATCTTACCCAAAGCATTCAAAAAATCAGCGAATTTAATAATATTTGAACATGAAATGAAAATGAAATGAGAGCACCAAAATGTCTTTATTAGGAGAGCGAAAGTTAGGACTAATAAAGTCCTCTCTAGTGCACCTTAACCTCGTAAAAAATTAAACTAACATTAACATATACATGTATAAAACTTAAAAATAAATCTATTTATTTACCATGTTATACATTAAAAGAAATTCTTAGCTTTAAAATAATATACAGAAAAAAAAGACAACATCTATAATTAATCGTAACTTTATTAAGATATTTACAAAACAATATAATAACGACATACACGCATGCATTCATTGCAAACTTGCATTTCAAGTTGCCTTAAGTAACACATTCCAAAGCCGCCAACCGCTATACCCCTGAAGCCCCCAGACGATCAAGGCCCTGAGCCATCCGCCCCAAAGCGAGCGCGGCTTATCAATGGGCTCTTGGATGTTTATAGGTTAAGGCATTCCACAATCAGGGCAGGCAGGAGAGAAACTGGTAAACGACTTTTACTAAAGGTTAGTAAAGTTGTTCGATGAATTGGTATAGATAATAAGGAATTGTTACCTACCTCCATTGTTACTTCGGTTCACTGTATTTACAGACATAAATTGAAAGTTGTTTGGAAAAGTATAACTGGGACAAATTTGTATTTAAATAGAAGCGTAGCAAACAGATATGAGTGAGTGATAGTCTCGAAAGATCTGTGTAATTTTAATATAGATAATTGTTTGAAGAAGGGCGTTACGTGAATCATCACGGTCTGAGAAGATTAAAAATGAACCTAATGCCAAAAGTTCTGAAGCACGCTGGGAGTTTTATTTGAAAGGCTACCACTAGTTCATGTCATTAATGACCTATGTCACAGTAGTTGAAGTGAGGGGCAGTACAAGAGTTCTTTATTCAGCATTATTTTAACCTGGTGTGGGTAGATATGAAGCCAGTTCCGCCTTGAGGCTGTTGAACACCTGGCCAAAGACACCTGGATTATCATATTCAAAGAAGCCTGTTCAGTCCATCTTAGAGTGTTTGTCAATAATAAATGTCCTAGATTCTTTACTCTTTGCTCAGAGATATTCTAGATCTTGGTCGCATTTTAGTTTTAATTTTGGGAAGCCGTAGTAAAGTTCAATTATTACGAACAAGCTTTGAATGAGCCTATCGCATTAAGATTAGCGACTGAGGTGTTTTTGTCTACGTTATAATTTTAGTCTCCAATGTTTCCCAAGAGGTCCAGTGAGTTAAACCAGCGTCAGATACTCAGGGCAATTCCATGCAGAGTCCCTACAATACTCAACGTTTGTAAACTGTCCCTTAGTAGTTAAAAGTGGCAGGGTTATATTGTTGTTAAGTCATCATGCATATAAGTGAAAATTTGGACATCATTGATGAGATAATTTGAAGTTAGTAATGGTCATTGATTGTTACAGTGAAAATAAAAATGGCCCGCAGGTCTCCCCATGGGACAGATGCTGAAACCTGCGGACAAAACTCAGCGAGTTGACTGCGTCTCCATTCTCGAGGCTGAGCTTCTCACCCGATCCTGACCACACTGGCGTCGTCCCGAAAGTATATAGACTCAAACCCACCTTGACACGTACCATCAGAGAAACCCATCCTTCCTTAAGTTTGATGAGAGGGAGGAAGGGGCATAATAGGACACAGTCAAAAGCCTCTTGAAAAGTCGTATCGAAAGGGTTAAAATGGTTTACCCAGGACTCTTATCAATTCCAAGGCGTATATCATCAACTATTTTTTAGAAGTGCAGTAGTAGTGCTGTGGTTGGAGCGGAAAAACCAGATTGAAAATTTGAAAATAATATGTTCATGGTTTACCATAACAAAACAAAAAGCAAAATTCCAGGTTTATATTTACAGTAGGACATATTACTTATTTTCTATTAAACAATAAGTGTTTATTACAAGAGTTTTATATTTACTCTGTAAAACATAAAATGTTAAATAAAAAATTACGGTATTTTATATTCAAAACTACATTTTTTATAAGTTACTTTCTATCGAGGTGTGTGTATTATTTCTCATGGACAATATTTAAAAGCGTTTGTGGTGGGCGGATGGGGATAGCGGACGATATAAAAGGAGCGTAACTAAGCTTAACATGTCTCCCAAGCATTTAACATTTTATTGAAACAAGTTTTATTATTTAAGTTACTTCTAGAGGAAAAGCGTTAACGTAGAGTAACTTCATAATGAGTAATGGTCAAATTTTACATTTTCTATATATTTGTAATTGATTTAAGAAATATAGGATTGGAATCGAATAAACTGTAAAAATTAAAATTAGTTTCGTATTAAAAATATCCTTTCCGGCACTAAAGGTAGACAGAGATAATTTATCGATAATATATCCTGTCTCATATCACTGACAACCATTGTAGAAATTCTTTTTAATAAATATAATAAATATACTATATTTACACAAATATTATTTCACCTAAATGTTGTATATATTTTTACAGCAGAATATAGGAATATAAATCCTATTTACAAAAAATTTGTGTTTAACAAACAGGATAATGCAGGGCATAGTCGTTATGCTGAGAGAAATCATAAAATAAATAGTCTAATTTAATATTAGCCATAGGGACATGTTGTTGTTTTCAAGTTTTTTGCAGAAGAACTAGATAATTTGACCGAACACAGACAATAGTTTTATTGGGGGAAAAAGTGGTAGTGGCCAAGCTAAGCGATATGCCCAGCCCTGGTCCCAACGCTGGGGACTATTGACAAAAAGACCATTTTCTTTGGCTCTAATTTTATTTCGGATTAATTTATATACTCGTATAGTAAAAATAGATACGTTCCTAAATGCAGTCAAAACATAACAAACAATAAATGGTTGGTAATCCATTAAGCCTAAGCAACATTTACTTGCTTTCAAAAAACCTTGTTTTTGTTTATAAAACAACTTTCTTTTTTTAGTAGTTTCCATTTAAACTCTCGTTTATTGGTAAAAATATTTAAAAACTCTTCCGGAAAAATATGTCTTGAAGTAACAATTTGTATTATATATATGATAATTTTACATATTTTAAATAACCAATATTACACACGCGACTTAGTGAACTACCTGTATTTAAAATAGTTGGCGTGCATTACCACCTGTTACTAGATCCAACATCAATAATGCAATGACACTTTTATACGCACCTAGATTAGAGCATTACATGGTACTATAGCCAGTCCTTGGGCAGGTCGTCACCCTTCTAACTTGCAATGCTCCTCTCCCTTATTAGTTGGAGGATTGGGATATCTCTGTGTACGTTACGTGTGCTGCAAATCTACCATAGACAATATGAGATGCTACACAACATTGTGATATAACGCAAGATCCGTAAAAAACTCTCACTGAGACGTATTGAACTTAGAAAGATAAAATTAATATATAAACTGCGTTTTTGGGTTTTATTCAAGTTATATATTTATTAATTATCATTATCACACATGATCTTTAAAAATTTGCCATGATAATTCCTTTCTACATAAACAACATTAATGTTATACGATTGTGCATATTCATCAACGTTGAAAGTTTTAGTTTGAGCGCCATTGAATGGCACTTTTGTAGCATGAATCGTTGTAGCAAATATCGTTTATGCTTTCCAGACGGGTGATCTTTTCTGCATGATCTGTCTATATGAACCGCATGGACGATAGTAAAATGAGGTGGGTATGCTAAAAATTTAGCATGCAAACTTAGCGAAGTTCTTATTACAACATAACAAGGGGTCGGTAGGTGTAAGCGTACTCGTACCTTGCATGTATAAATAAAACAATAAGGATAAAAATGGATGGTGATCCATGTAAAAACACAAGGTGAATAGTGAAACACGGTAAAGAATATAGGAAAATGTTTTTAGTTAATGAAAACTCACTAAAAACTTTAAATTATCGCGTAGTTTGCCAATATAAGATTGTAAATTCTAGTGATGTGAATATATACAAATTAAGTAAATTATGTTTAATTTGATATATGTGATGAATAGATTTGTAGTTATTTTTAGGAATTGAAAGGACAGGATAAATGTTTGTCATGTTTCCATGAAGAAACAGTTTAAAAACCAATCGGCAAGGTATTCTGGAAAATAATAAAGTAAACAGATTTTGACCGGTTAACATGGGATTTATAAAAAAATACAAAACATGATCGGTGACCTGATGAAAACTGGCAATATATTCATAATTTTTAAGTTTTTAAGATGAACCACAGATGCAAGTTAACATTAAGTGCCTACGTTGAAGACAAATATCCCTTTTGGAGTTTAGAGGCATTTAAGAAAAATCGTGTTAATAATTTTCCAAGGCATTGTCTGGATATACAGCTTTTGCGTCAATACTTTACTTTATTTTATGCCAGCTGTGCCACAGAGATTTAATAGTAAATATTTTAACACCATCTGTGCTTTATTAAAATGTGATTTTATGTTTCACATATTTATTTTCTTCTTATTAATAACGGGTTTCTAATGTACTTAAATATTTAATTTATTCCCATTAAAACCAAAGTAACAATGTATAAATATTTTTTGCAAGTAAACTATTTTGTTTTTTTTTTTTTTTCAGTCAGATTGCTCTAGGCATAAATAAACAACTGTTTTATGTAACCAAAAGCATTACAGGCGTCTTCTTCTGGTATGAAAACCTATTTATAAATTTTCGACATGTTGTCCGTAGTGGGCTAGATATTAACGTCGAACTTATATGTGCATTGGTGTCTTCCCAGTGAGAGGTTTACAACAGTTAGTGTAAGTTTAAGAATACACGTTCAACTTTAAATCCTTGGGAATTCTTCACTAAATCTACAAATCCAAGTCCTCTGCAAGAAGAACCTGAAGGTGCCGCCTTGGTAAAGGTCCTCCAAATGGTAAATCAAAATAATATTTATTGTGCTTCCCTCGATTTGTAGCCGCCCTTGTTTGTGTAATGTAATAATTTTATGTTTATTATAATTAAATTAGCATGAGTTACAGAAATTATCATTAGTATAACAACCAAAATAAAAAGAGAGCTTAATTGTTTGGTTTTTTATAAAATAGTTACTTTATTAACTCTTCCATAAGTTTTTAATATCGGATTACAAAGCAACACCTGACGCTTATAACATTTAAAATTTCACAAGTTCTCAAAAGTGGGGGGTTTCATTAGCAAACTGGATAAACATGCGTAATCACAAATAAATTTTTTAAAAACTTTAGTGTTTAATAGTGATAACTATGTATGTAGAATAATGTGTATTTAAAAGGGTATTAAATTTAACTTTTTTACGTTATAATGAAAGGTAAAGGGTTTCAGGATAGAAGCGGCACTGCTTTTTTATTAATTTCTAGATTCGGTTTTTAGGAGTAATTTTTCGTTGGTAGTTGTGTTTAAAAAATGTTAATCTTTTTTCTGCGTTTAGAATCAATCAAAATCTACTACCCCAAATACCGCTATAGTTTGAAAGACTTGATGTCCATAGATTTTCAATGTCACGGCTAAATATAAGTGATGTGAATAAATACGCGTTTTATTTTTAAGCAAAATTAAACAAGAGATTTTTAATGTTTATTTGTAGTCAAGTTAGCACTATCATTAACATGTTTTTTAGAACACATGATAGAATAATGTCATAAAAAGAATGGACAAAGCGCACTACAAGGAAGTAAATGGACAGTAGAATCTCATAACATCCCAACTCTTCCATCACAGTTTACACTATAAGAAAAAAATACCTAATTTGCAAAGTAATGTGCTTTGAAGTTTTGGTGAGGTAAAATCTGATAACTATTGCATCCATAGTAAGGTTTGGATCAGGAGTTTATATATTAATTGATGTCAACGAGAGAATCAGTTGATTCCCCCCCCCCCTGCAAACCAACTGTAGGTGAAATTTTCAGCTTGGCTTAATAATACCTAACATTAAGTAATACAATTGTTTATAATTATGTGTTAATAAAATGTTTCTAAAAAACATTTTAAAGAGATAATAAATATGATCTTATTTAAAACTGTAAAAAACGGTTTAGTAATAAATTTGAAAATATGTTGTTATAAAGTAAACATTTATAATAATTAAAAAATGAAAATTTGTATTGACTTTTTTAAGCCTAAATTTTATAAAAATTATATACATTCGCCAAAAAATAAATAAATTTTTTAGCTATCGAGTTTATTACCGTTGATGGATGGCTCATGGATGATAAGGTTGATCGTATGGTGTAAATATAGTTGTTTAATTATAACGTTTTCGGTAATATAGAAGGAATTAAATAAAACAAAAATAAATTTAATTTTGAAGTAAAGGAAAGGATTCAGAAGAGAGTAAAGCAAGGATTTGGACGACAGTGGTATGCCAAGAAAACTCTAATTTTGATTATATTCACTCCTGCAGCGCATAATAAGGGTTAAATGCACAACTCTCTCTCTCCAGCTCTGTGTTAATTCCACCATTGTTTCCCCAGTACAACCTCTAATTATCTCGTGTAAACTAATAATTAAACATATAAATTATTTAAATCGAGTCGATATGTGAGACTAAAACTAATGTAAGAAGTCATCGTGTGGGCAAGCAACTGTACAATGGATTACAAAATGATGAGATAGTGCCAGACAACTGTAAAACATAAAAATCATAAAGCAAAAGCCTCGTCTCAAATATTTAATAAATCTAAGTAAGGAATTATATTTGCGGCGCTGCTCCAAGTATTGGGTACCTTAAAGAAGAGTTTTCAAACCAATTTCTCTCAGCCGGAAAAGCTTTTTAAAGTTCGCTATGAGGCTTTCCTGTAATTCAATTTAGCGAATGTTTTCATAGTAAGCCCCTTCAAAAGCGAGAATGCCAGCGATGGTTGTTTAAATATTGCGAACGGAATTGAGGTTAATATCGCGCCACGACACACCACAACCATTTCCCTTGCAAACATAACTTCAGTTTTCTTCTATTGTAAAGCTATCCAGAAGTCCCAGAAATCATAAAAATATGCTATACAAAATATCTAGCTGAATTTTTGTATTGCACACATTATTGCAGGTTTTAATTTTATAATGCAGTGCAATTATCATAATAACGTGCGTCATGTTCCATAGCTAATGAAAGAATTTGATAGGTTTTGTTAAATAGTAAATTTAAAATAAATACTTATCTTTCGTCTTGACTTTTGAAAAAGTAATTTTGTAACGTATTTTTTACAAATGTATGTATTTTAGGTCCAAAATTTACATAAGTCCAAAAACAGTAAGATTTTGTAGCAACATAAAATAAAATTATATTTTCAAAAAGTGCCACAGGTAAAAAAAATTAATAAACTAAACCCATTAACAGAAATAAAGCTCTTATATAAGACACGCATAAGGTAAATGCTAATTAATATGAAAATTAGTTAATGAACTGGCCAATATATAAACAGTGATTAAGAACTTGTTGAATTTAAATAGGATTAGTCAATATTTATGTAGTATAAGTGCCTGAATAAGTCCGATATTTGTTATTCAATTAGCAGTTTGTTCCATCAGAAAATGGAACACACGACCCAAAATGAGTTCCTCCGAAAGACAATACTTTGGTGTTAATTACGTGGCCTAATTCTTCTTTCTCCCAAAAAAGATTCACCCAAACGCAACGTCCACGTTGGTTTGCATCCAACTCAAATAACATAAAACGATTAATCAAGCCCATCAGAAAGACAAAAATTAATCGTACATAACAATACATTAGCGCTTTAATTCTTGCATAATCTTTTTAATATCAACATAAAAAATGTAATGGTTTCGACAAGAGTATAAATGGTTAAATTACGGTGAAAAAATAATTGGATTTCGTTATAAAAATTCCTTTTCCAGGAATCACTGACTTATTCAATAATCTTCGGTTATCTTGAATGTTCCGCCCAATTTAGTGGAAAATATCGTCATAATATAATCCTAAACATAAATTGAAATGGTTGATAGTTTGTCTTAATATACGGGACTTTATTAGAATTATAAACATTTCATATTTTATTAAATAGGAATAAAATATCAGTTTTTGTTTTGTTATATTTTATGATATCAAATTTATTCCTAGGAGACAATAACTGTAACAGTGTGCTACGAAATAGGACATCAAGAGGACCGTAACATAGAAATTACAAATGTTTTTAACATTATGAGTAATTTGAATTGTATAACCATTATGAAATGTTCTCAAAAAACATATATTAAACTAATAAAAATTAGTGTGCCATTCTGAAACATCAATTGCAGCCAAATAGATTATAGTATTTTTAAATAGGACAATACATTACCTGGTGTATGTTGTCGTGTGTGTATTAGTGTGAGTGGGGCGGCCTCCTGCCGCATTGACGACATCACCCTGTAACAACCAGAAAAGACAGCATAGAATAATGTATCATTTTAAACCAAAAAGTTTCCCGAAACCCATATAATTACAGAAATATACATTAATTAAATAAACATTTATAATATTATGTATATTCATTGAACAAAATATGTAAAGTCTAATATAAGCATATAAGCAGATAAATTTAGTGTACCTTAATACGTATGTTGTGTAAGTGGAGAATTATTGTTCTAGTCAAATGTAGTTCTACACGCAACACATACTTTCACTCTTTTCTCTTCAATCATCATTCATACTTTGTGTGTATTGCAACACACGTGGAGTAGTAGTGTTAAATAATACGTGTCAAAGAGAGGACCGTCAAGCCAACGCTGACGAGGACCGAAGCCACCTGAAAAATAATCAGAACAAAACTCTCGAATTATAAATATAATACTAACCAGTAGGCTGCTTTATTTATAATACCTTATAAAAGAGTGGCATGAAAGTCTTGGGATTTGACTAAAACTGTAGTTTCAGAATGGCATTACATTTTAACCTGAAATGTCCCAAGTACTTACGTTACCGTGGCATCTTGCGTGGAGGATAAGTAATATAGCTTCCTGAAACATGATTTTAAATTAATAATAATAAAATAATAAGTAGTATAAGTATAATATTAAAAGCAAGAATTCAAAACAAAAAATATTTAATTTACCACACCTGTGATTCTTTTGTAAATAAAGTATAGTGTTGATAGCATATTAAATAAAGTGTCCATTTTGAACAACAACATTCAATCTGTTGACGTATACCTTGGTAAAGACCCAAGAGTTGATCCATGATGGACTCTAAATGTAATTTGAATTTATATTAACGAAAGTTTGTGAACTAGACACTTTTACCTAGTGAACGTGCTTTATCTTTGAGGTAAAAGCAAGCCACATAAAAGATTGGACACCGATAGCCTAATTTTTTCAACTTGTGCAAAATTTTATTGCTCCACACAGTCTAATTGCCTTAGCAATTTCTAGATAAGTAATTGAAACAGGTTCACGTCATTACAAAATATCTTAAAAAAACTCTACAGGGTTATTAAGCTCAAAAATTTTATTATTCTTAAATAAACACCAATGTGGTTAAAAGAATCTAAGGGTTTAAGAAGTCCTCTGGTAATCCGTACATACCCTTTTAACATTTTGCTGACTAAAAAAATAGTAGAATTAAAATTGAACGATAGTTTTCCGGTTAACAATATAAGCACTTTTAAAACACTTTAAATGTTCGAGAAGAGAGACGGAAACATTTCTGACTCTAACCGGAAATTAATTAATCGATTGAGTTGTGTCAATAGTTGCAAAATTCGAGTAACCACGCTGACATTCCATTGAAGTCAAAAATTTTTTTTTGTTCAATTGTCTATATGGACGTCGGCTTCTTTCTGTTTCGAAGCAGGTATCAGACCTATGGATTTCACGACAACTAAATAATTGAAAAGAAGAAATTTATAATTATGTTACTCTGGAAATTGAATCCGAATTGGTTTAATGTGTCTTTTAGAACTTCCTGCTTCTAAAGATTCTGAAATTAAATAGTAATTTTAATACAGTAATCCAAATTTTAAATACGGCAAGAAAAGTATTATCCTGTGATTACCCTGTGTCATAGCGTAGCATTAATAATAGACGGGCTCTTGTGTCGTAGTGGCCACAGTGCAAACAGTAATAACATGAACATAAGTATACGATACGATAAGGGACTTATAGTATTTATTTGTTCTCCCATACATAGTACAACATCTAAGTGAGGTACATTTCAATGTAAATGTGATATTTTGACTTAAAGAAACTGTTCCTTTCCAAAAAAGGAACAATTAGGTAATATAATTCTATGAAAATATTAATTTGTAAAAAATGTCGTATCCCGACTACTCTTCATTGTTTGCGACAGGGACAGAATAACGTCACCGATAACAAAAATTAAGTTCTTTATCTTGAATAATTTAACATAAGATATGACTTACACTTACCAATTTCAGGCTACTTTTACAAAGTTCCAATCAAAGTTCACATCAAATTCGATGAAGAACGTTCAGTACAAAGCAAATCCAAAACTCAAAAGGAGAATCTGATCTGCGCCAGAAAATCATACTATTGGACTTCCCGCCATCCATAACATAGACTTAACACCAATATTTGCATTTGAAATGTCTTCATAAGTTTATGTTTTCAGCCATAACTTTGTAAAATCGTACTCTTTTCTCATGTACAATACAAATGTGTTCAATTAATTACAACACTATCATGAAAGCGTTTTTTTGTAAATGTTACTTCGTATTCATGGTAACTTATTCTATTTAGCTGATTGTTGTTCTACTGGGTTCATTAAAGTTTTAATTAATTTAATCATAACCTACATATAAAAATTCCAAACATTTCCAAGTATTAAAACTCTTTAGGAACTAGCGAGAATTTAGAATTTTCGTTTACAAAAATCTCCATGATTCTTTCTTCGTGTACATTAGAAGCACAAATACTTAGTAAGATGTAAAGAATTGAGTTAAACCAAACAGATGATGATTTCAAAACCGTTTACTAGGAATCTACAATGATGGGTTTAAGTAATGAGTGGATGAGGGATCTACACCACTGCACAGCAACAGATGCACAACGTGGTGCACGAACAATAGCAGTTGGTAGCACAATAGTATTTTTCCACATAACAAGACAAAGAGAACATCCTATCATCTAGATCTACATTGAAAGGTATCTCCATCGGAATAAAAACTATGGCCAGAAAGTTATCGGGTAGCCACAAAGATCTATCGTATTTTAACACCTTCCTACTCAAGTTGGGTCAACTTATTCAACCATCTTCCTCGCAAAAACCTTGATTGCCTCAAGGAAGGTAAAATATCATCCATGCAAATGTTTGAAGACCGAGGGAGTTTTTACTCTGTTGGAAAATTTATGAAAATTTGTTGGCTGGAAAGACTAAATTTTAAATTCCCCCAATTTATGTAATCAGGCATGTTCATCGTTGGCTTGATAAATATATATGACCTCGGATGTCTGATAAGGAAGTAATGTATTAAAAAGAAAAATAGATCTTGTGTAAAATCCTTGTTTATAATATTTAACTGGTAAATGTTTTTTATACACTCAATCTGGATAAAAACGTATGCGTTACTTTTGAGAATCAATTATGCTTACAATTCTACAGTCAAACAATTAAATGGCAGACAGTTTACATGTACCGTATGGGTGGGTTGGATTCCCATAAGTTTTATATCTCAACACAGAAACTATTATAATAAAATATCTTTTTGTAAATGTTACATAACAAACTAAGGAATGTGTCAGGGTCATTGTCCCAACAAATCATCATCCAGATGCTGGTTGTAGAAAATATTTTTACTTTTGTTTAAAAGATCAATGTATAGCAATTTAATAATTAATTTTTGGATTTTTAAATTGTTGAACAACTACAAGCACAACTAATTGGATCATTATTTTTATCCTAAAATGGGTTTATTGACATTATTAATGATATATGGTTTAAAATATTTAGATTTTTCAGCTAGAATAGTAAGAGTGAACCATTTTGGAAATCACTGTAACCGACGACAAAGTAGAGCGATGTTTTAAGTTTACCACACTTTTAATGGAATGAAAACAAAATTGCCTCTAGTACATCTGGATCCTCTTGTAATAAAATAATTAGTCGGGGTGGGGAGATCGTCACTCAGGTCAAATATCTCCCAACTGTTTAGAATCATTCAACGTATACTTGTCAGTAAATTATTTTACTCTAGGGTTAAAATACACGTTTCATAAATAAATTTACTATTACAATTGTAAACTAGCAACGTTTTTTTCTTTTCTTTTGTCTGTGTTTTTCGATAATATTCAAACTTTCGATCATTCTAAAAAGCCAAAATTAATACGATGAGAGTACTTACACACACATTTTGATTGTAAGCAATACAAAAAAACAATCGCGTGAGTAACTTCATTGAAGAGTAAAACATGTTGTGTTTTTTTAATTTGTTGAAATATTTAATCAAACTGTAACTGCCACAGCGATAGTGATAATGGACATGCATGTGGCGTAGTGGCTGGTGCCC
This sequence comes from Homalodisca vitripennis, assembly GCF_021130785.1. Taxonomy (NCBI): domain Eukaryota; kingdom Metazoa; phylum Arthropoda; class Insecta; order Hemiptera; family Cicadellidae; genus Homalodisca; species Homalodisca vitripennis. The sequence goes on along the minus strand of NW_025777654.1, from coordinate 62,369 downwards.
ATACAGTAATTACATACAGCTAAAGTTTACAGTAAAATAAGTAGTTTATAGTACGTCTGCTGTTCTACAAACAAAAATCAAAACCCACGAATTGCTAAATCTAAACTCAAGGCTTAATTGTTTAAAATCAATATCCAGACAACATCTAAGTGAGTTATATTCAATGAAAAATGTGATGTTTTGACTTATCCATTTGAAGGATATTCCAGTTTAGTCACAGAAGTTCAGCCGTGGGTGTTGGGGACATCAAAGTCAAAGTCAAAGTCAAGTCTTTTATTGCCGTTGATAATATTACAATTATGTGGCAAAAGTCAATACCGAATAAATCTATAATTTTTACATTCGTTCACAATACCACATTCAGACATACAATCGTTACATTCATCCATACCACTTACTCGCCAATTCTCTCCACTGCCAACGCCAGTGTTAGTCTTCTAGATTGGAGTGTCTCCCAACTATAATTCAAAAACTCGTCGACGCTATAGAATGCTTTAGAGACGCTAAAAAGCGCTTCAGACGAGTTTTTTAACGCCTTGGGGCGTTTTGTACGTTTTTCATGGAATCCGGCAAAACTGTTGATGAAACGGACCACCTGCCTGCGAGGGCAGGTGTTCATAAACCACCGTTCTGTGTCGCCCAGTACGGTAGTTGTCTCTGCCTCTCGTTTCATATTCATGCACGTCACGGCCCCTAGTCAGGGCACATTTTGACTTACAGAATAAAACTGCCTCCAAGATATAAGAGACATGGCAGGGTCAACAGCTGCAATTTTTTGAAAGCTGGTCTACACGACTCCTCTGAAAGTTAATGTTGGCGATTGTTCTAATCGCTTTCTTTTGAAGCCTGAAAACTCTCAAAATTTGATTGTTTGAACAAGCTCCCCACAAAAATCACTCCGTAGGAAAGATGTGGGTAAATCAGGCCGTAATACGCCGCCATCAGAACCTGACTTGGGCAAGTATTTGGCTAAAGATCTTAAAACATAAACGCCAGATGCTAATTTTGAACAAACTGAATCAATGTGAAACATTCCATGTTCAAACTTCGATCAAGGTATATACCAAGGAATTTGGAGGAGTAAACTTCTTCTAATGTGGAGTCTCCCAGCATGACGGAAGGCCCACACCCAACGTCCATTGGTCGCAGGGCGAAATTCAGAAAATTAGATTTTGTGGAATTTGTTGTGAGATTGAGGCTATGAAAGTGTTTGGACGCAATTGTTAAGGTCAACAAAAGCTTTTTGTTCCAAAACTTCTTTTGATTTATCGTTAAAAACAGAGAGTCGTGTCATCAGCATCACTGCACGAGATTCCCGTACAGAAGTGATGACTCGATGTCCATTGACATAGACCAGAAAAAGGATTGGACTGAGGATGGAGCCTTGGGGAACTCCATATCTCAAATTCAATGGACTTGAAAGGTGATTTGTAAATTTGGACAGTCTGTGTTCTATGGCTTAGAAATGATTTAATCCACAGCAGGGGCACACCTCGAATGCCATGAGATTCAAGTTTGTCAAGAAGTGTATTATGGTCAACACAGTCGAATGTTTATTATGCAATACATAAGCCGGAAGAAAGAATTTATGTAAACTCTGCTAACTTTGTCCGAATCAACAACTTGAAGTAAAATGACTCAGGAGGCCACATTTCTAAAACGAATACTCAAAAATATTAGTTTTTATATTGTGTTTTCATGGGTAACGAGGATAATAATTATTGTTAGTTAAAAATAAACGAATCTTAAGGTTTAAGTTACACTTATGGAAAAACCATGTTATTGTTTTTGTAAACATTTTGCCACAAAATCTGTTTAAATAAGCTGATTTCCCTAAAAAATTTTGGGGGAAAAAGCAGGTTTGCATTAAAACCCCCACATTCTGAAATATTATGTTTTATTGAGTGACTGTTGACTGTATCAATAGGTAGGTTATAAATAAGGAAAATAAGGCCCTTTGAATAAGAGGCTGTTTGAACGTAAATGCGAACTCAAACATGCTTTTTAAAAAGGAAAAACTTATTTTTCATAGGTTAATTACAAATAAAAAATATGGTTTATTGGCTGACGTGTGGAATATTATCATTTATTATTTTTTGCCCTTTCCATTTTTACCTGTACCAGAATAAATACGAGTGTCCGATTAAATTCTTTTTTTAGGAAAGTTCCTCAGAAAGGTTGTGTACATATATATACAGGGGTGTGTATTATGTCTGTGTATATATATATATATATATATATATATATATATATATATATATATATATATATATATATATATATATATAATATATATATATAAATATGTTTGTAGTAGTATATATACATATATACAGACTAAAATATGTCAAGAAATGTATATGAGATCTATAAAATTTTTACTTTTCAAAATACTTAATTTACCTACCTCGGTTGCGATTTAAATAATATATATATAATTAGGTTAAATCAACGTTTTTCGATTTGATATAATTTTTCTGCTATATCTAACGCCAGTCATTCAAGTGCACTATTGTGCTGACTTGAGAGATGTAATAAAATTATAATTGTAGATAAGTTTGATTAAAAATTAGGATCTTGATAGTATAAAGAATTCCACGTTCACCATAATCTAAACTTTAACACCACTGCTAAACATTGTACTAACATTATAATCAAGAATAAAATATTGAAAACCATTATGAATTTAGTTTCTATACCTGCATCCATACAATGGAATTCATATAATTATTAACACCATGGAATAATTCCCTTGTACTAAATATCCTAAATAATATTCTCAAATAGTTAGAAATATGTAGTGTATACAAATAAAAAATTAATGTATATATTAATTTTCTTATCAACATTTTGAAACTATTTTGAATCATCAATGATTATATAGGATCCATCTAATATTACAATGTTTTGACTAATCTTAGAGGCGATAATTACCTTTCACTTGTCTTTTCAATGCGTTTGCATGTCAGATAAATACCCTGACAAATGTTAGAACACTATTCGAAACCTGAAGCACTATGTATATGTCTGTTTATTTAATGCTCATGAATGACATTTAATCAATCTGAGTTTTCCAGGATGATACTTAATCCTAATTTAAAAAAAATAGATGATACTTTATATAACTGTCTGACAACTAGATATGAGACTAACTTGTCACTTTACAGATCTGTATATATTAAAAATATATTGACTTATCTGACGGTCGGTTTAATGTGTAAAAACTAAAGAAATATTACTAAAAAAAACTTTCATTTCGTAATTTTGACTCTTTTGATACTCTCCCATGTTAATATCTAGTGTGTACTAGAATAAAAAAAAACGGCTCTGGGCTACTGGACGTATATCATTTAAAACAATAAACAAGTGAATAAATACAGTTAGAAGTAATTGTATTTTTTAATGTTGTACAAGTTTCTGCCAACAAAAATAATTGGTGGCCCAAATTTAATAATTGAATACGTGTATTAATATAATTTTAAAAACTCAACGTTTTTTCATTTGCTTTGTGTGTGTTTACGTTACTATAACACAATTTGTTGTTCAGTCAAAAATGTGAAAGTTAATTACTTTCTGAGGAAATACATATTAAATTTTTTAATTGCGAACTATGTAAAAATATTTTGCGTTTTAACTTTATGGGAAAAATTGTTTATACTTTTTTATTTTAATTTATGAAAATATTTAATAGATTGTATTGCCTCATCGGTAGTGATAACAACGCACAGTATCTGGGGGGCCCGGAGTCCATACAGTAAACTGCATTGAGCTTAATATACTGTAAAATAAGTAGGTAAGTGTACTTCTGATGTTCTACAGGTAAGAAGTCATATTCATCAGTTGCTACAATCTAAACTTAAGGCTTGATTGTTTAACATCAATATTCAGACATCTACAGCCATACATACAATATAATATCTACATGAGATATATTTAATGAAAAATTTAATGTTTTGACTTATCCATTTCAAGAATATTGCAGTCAAGTACATAGGCTCAGCCGTGGTGTTAGGGTCATAGTTCGGAAGAAGACTGATTGTTAACTCTGCTAACTTTTTCCCTTTCAACATGAAGTAAAATCACTCAGAATACCACTGCACTGAACATTTTTTTAAAGTATTAAGTTTAAAATTGTGTTTTCATGGTGACGAGGAATATTTATCGTTAGTAGATTAATAGACTTATTGTACGGCTTTAAGTTACAGTTTAATATATTCTCAGGAGGAGAAATAATCCAGATCTTTACACCTGGATATTAAATGTTTAAGGCGCATTTAAATAAATCTATGGAGTGTAAATATAAAAACATCAATATACAACAAATATGTTTGGGAAAAAATCAGAATTGCATTAAAACACGTTTCTGAATATAATTTTTGGGCTGTTTAATCCCAGCTGTATAGTTTGATTAAAGTGCTTTTAAATAAAAAAGCCGTATGAACGTAAAGGCGAGTTTAAATATTCTTTAAAGCTTATGCTATGATAACATTTTATTTTTATAGGGTAATTAAAATTACAAATATGGTTAAATCTGAGCAGAGGAAAAATATTCATTTTATATTTTTGACACTTTCCATTTCAACCTGTACCAAAATAGTACGGCTGTCCATAACTTTTTTTCTAAGGAAAGTCCATTCAGGCAGGTTGTGTAATTACGCAATGGAAAATTGGCTCCCGGCTCCTGGAATAATACTGTTTTATTTTTATTTGAAATAAAATGCCCTTTATTGAATTGTTACAAGACAATTAATAGAATAAAGCAGGGTCATTTTTACAAATGCCAATCAAGAGATGTGTAAAACACTGTTTATTTAGTGGGGCAAATATACAAAAGAGCGAACATTTTGTTCGAATGTCTCCCAACTGTTTAAATCCAACGTGGTATAGTTGTAAGTAAGAGAACCAAAAAGGAATGTGTTCATATCGCCTTCTCTTGTAAAAGAAGATCATTGGCTATTTATGTTAAGTTTTCATATAAGTATTTAGTTTAGGATATAATTTACGCAACTAATTTACCCATTTCAGGCCCCTTCTATCTAAGTGTCTTCAAAGACTCCATCAAATTTTGACGAGGAAATTGCAGTGGTCAGCAGTATAGAGCTTCAAGGGGAAAATGAACACAAAACTTAACCTCGTTTGTAGGCCTTTTCATCGGCATTATGTTTCAGAAACTGGTTTTTTATTAATAACTTTACAAATAGTATTTCTCTTTCGGGTATAATTTAAAACATAACAGGATTATTAATAAAAGTTTTCTGTGTAAATTACATTTTGGACTATTCATGGTAAATTATGCAAATAAGTTTACCGTTTATTCAGCTGTATCCATTAAAATAGTTACTGTTTTTTGTGAGAATTCGGTCGTTTTAAAACCTAAATATAAAAATAAGTTACTAAGAAAGCTTCCAATGCAATGCATCTTTTAAGAGTGTCCTGTCTAAGGATAAATAAATCTTGTTCGAATTTCAGAATTTAAGTTACAACAATTTCAAGCTAACCTGTTGTTTATTAAATGTTCCTAATCATATCATGTTATACAAATCTTAAAATATTTGCACCATCGCGTCTATGCCATCATGGTCTCATTTTAATTAAGCCAATAAGGAATATTTATATGACCTAAACTGTTTCAAACAGTTTTCTTAATATATACAGAAACATAACGATGAATAGTATTTCGAGATAGCCCTCATTCTATAATGTTTATAGCGAAATAGCCCAGCTTCTGGGCTGCTTTATAATAGCAAATGTTATATTGCGAAGGATGTCTGATAGCTATTTTTTACTTCATATATAATACGTTTAAAACCGTTACATAAAATTAATAATTTTGCATTTAAAAATATAGTTCCCTTTCTTTCAGTCAAGTTTTGAGATTCTGGAAGATCAGTAAACGTAACAGAATTATGGACAATTAACTTTTTAAGCTTTACTAACAAGTAAAGTATATTACCTCCTCTTGTTAACTGAATATATGGCACTCTTCCTTTAGAAACAAACTCCACTACAAACTTTACAATATATTTTAACCTTTCTTACGCGTTCGTGGTTGATGCCTAAACTAACATCAAAAACTTTTGGTTCAAACCCTGTCGAAAATTATCATCTTCAGTCAACAGACGTTTAAACCGAAACTGTCATTAATCAGCTGTTGTTTGTTAGATTAGTTTATGCAGGAGCGGAGCTTTATTGTCACTGGCTAAAGCTTCACCAAACGAACAGTTGTGATATATATGGCTTCCATAACCACAACTTTTAGAAAAAAATCATGCTTTATTCCTTTGTTTTTTCCTTCTGAACTATTTCTAAGGTTTCTGTTATTACAAGTAACTTAATTATAGATTAACTAGTACTTTTGTTTTGGCTAATGTTAAATATAAATTTTTTTAAATCAGGTAGTGTGATTATATAATGCTAATTTGCTCTCGGCTCCCTAGACTGAGGATCAATCTTTAACAATGGGTGTTTGTCGGCACTTGAGACAGGGTAGCAACAGTGATAAAGAAAAGGCAAAAACAAAGACAGTCCAAATCAAGGGGTCTCCGGAGGTATTTACAAAGTTCCAGTAAGACTTTTGTTTATCTACGTTGTGTATATGTGGGATTGTTTAGGTCAGCAAGCCAAAAGACCAACAACAAAGGTTCTGAATCACCAGCCATGCTTTCAAAGTTTCTTCTTGTATCATTAAAGCAGGTGTTTTTCGAAGCCTTTACGAAAAATTATGACTGATCATATTAAGCAGGTCCTATGTCAGCGCCTTCGACTGGTAAGCCATAATCGAATCGCGCTACGCGTTTTTTTCACAAAATTACTGCGCTAAAAAAATCATAGAAACTTAGTGTTATTTATTAAACGTTAGCAAGGTAGCTTAAGTTTTCACGTTTCCTCGTTGAATGTCTGTAATTCCTAATAATACGTTTTGTAATTGTACATCCTTACTTCTTTAATCACTATGTTGTCAGGGCTGTACACGCAATGAGATATAGAATCAGGTTCACAAGTTTAACACTAATCAGGGTGTCTAACCAACAATTCTTAACAAAATAAGTGTATTTTTGGCGATTATTCACGAAACAAAATCATATCTTAACACAATCCCCAGTAAGTTTGTGACGATAAATATTTTGCATATCTTAAGGGAGAGGTTTAGTTGATTCATTTAATATGTAATAATGTAAACTTAATCTTTTACCTTCCTCATATACGTGGATCATTGTTTGCATCACATTTTTTGACAATACGAAACATCTTTGTAATATGACTTACTGTCAAATGAGTTTCTAAGGTAAACGTCACATGCCTTGTAGAAATTGGTTTTCAAGGGTCCAAAGAATCTGACATCGAGCGGCTGTAGCCTGTGACTTGTGTGTGTTGGTAGGGATAAGAATATGACCCCATGATCTCTGGTATATTCTATAACCTCCAGTTTCTTTGTATGTGACGTATGGCCATCTAGTATAATGAGACATTTTTTATTTCTTATTACTAGGTTTGATAAAAAGACACAAACGGTTTTTAACCAGTTCAAAAATACCTCAGCATTGCTCCAACATGGTCCCAAGGAGGAGCTCCTATTTTCCATTCGGGTTTCGAATCTCAAACCTTTGAAAACAAGCATAGGTGGTACAAAAACACCAGCTGCACTCATAACAAAATATCCCATTTGTCAGGGTACCCCTTTATGCACCGGCGATGTTGCAAAAATGCCAGTTTTCCGGCGAGGCGACGTTTTAATGTTTTTTTCGGGCACCCCGTACAACCCGACAAACTGCATTAATGCCCATATCACCGTTCCTTGAATGACGCAATCGCCCTTTCCATATCCTCTTCCTTCCATATACCGTATTTTCTGCTTTTATTTGCCATCTGAAATGAACAACATCACATTAGCCTAAAATTGCACCAATAAAAAAGTGGTGCAATTTAGGGAAACCGGTGCGGTGCATTTTAGGCGAATCGCCATATTGAAACTAACTACTTCGTGTTTTGAGGTTAGGTTGCATATTTTTAAATCGAACTACATTTCATTTAAAAGCTAAAGTTGCCTACTATATAGTGATATAATAAGAATTTTACTCACCCTCCATAGGATCGTGGCACCATAAAGTCAAAATTCACCAAAAATAAAAAGCGCACTGTAAATAATAAACTAAAGATTTTATACGAACGACAATGAAACTCCCTCATTAACCCAAGTGAGTGGCATGTCTGTTTTAACTGTTAGAGCTTCACCTTGGCCCGGCGTGGAGTGCTGTATGTCCTGTTCATTTTGCCACAACACCAGAGGTGCATTTTAGGCACAGGTGCAACTTAAGCGCACTTCCCCTATATTTGATATATACATTAAATACATATAGATAAAACTATAAATTATGCTGTTGTTCATTAAAATATAATTTAAATAATGATGATAACAAATCCTAAAATCTGCCGATCTTAGTTTTTATGATTAATAATGTAGCAAAGAAAAAATCCATACTACCATATAATCAAATCTTTTAACTGATAATACAAGGTTTAGCAAGAAAAAAACAAAGTGCCATAAATATCTACTGTTCTGTGCATTACGAAATTATATAACTTTGGAATTTTTTCTTACATAACAGTTTCGTGCTAACATTGCTACCTAGGCGTATAAGTGATGGGGGTGGGGTTACCACTACCGAAAACTGGCAATTTCCATGCCTCCTAGTTAAGCTGCGGCCTAAAGGGTACGCCACCCTTTACAATTGATAGATATAAATGAGATAAATATTGATTATAAAATGGGCTTCTTGAATTGAAATGTATTTTTATAGAAATTATACGTATTATTAATTTCACTGTTGTAAATATTTAAAACCATGTTATGTATATTAAAAAGGTATTGAAAATTTAAATTGGTGTATTTATTTAATTATTTATATTATATTTAATTATATTCTGTATTCGAATTTGGTCAAATGTTATTTGAGATAAGTTCATTTAATAAATCGTTCCATTAAGTCATATTAACTGATTTACATCCACATCCAGACCTCACTATAAATATAACAAGCGATATTCATTATGCCTCAGGAATAACAATTTAAATAATGATAGAAAATATTTAAGTATAACCTAAAGTTTCCCGACTCCCAAAATATCATTGAATAATAAAACAAAACCATTGTGCAATCTTACTTTAAACTAATTATATTAATAATTAATCTATATACAACGTATAATATGGGCAATGTATAATGTTTTGTCTACTTCACATGAACAAATATAGTAGAACTTGGATTGCTGGAATGTCAACAAAATAATAAATAACAAATCAAGTTATCTAAAATTTTTTAAATGTGGCGTACTTTATAATTATTGTATATGGATATCAAGGGATTGGAATTAAAGTCTAAATATCCAAGTTTAACTAAATTAATTTTTTTCTATTGATACTTTATATATTTCTGCTGACATAGCTCAGCTTTAAGCGTTTTCGGGACGCCCATGGAGCTTGTGCACATTATTCATTAGATATTAGACAGAAAAATAAAATAAATTGCTTTAAAATTTTTAAACAATTGTTACGAATAATACTCTTCCAAAAAAATTTTTTGAATAAAAATTGAATATTTGTGCCGTATGTATTATAGGTATCTGAAATTATGTACTTATATATCTAAAGATTGAAAAAAGGCGTGGAACTACTAAAATAATTGTTTGAGTTTGTAACATGTTACTTTTTCATAACATACAAAATTAAATATTGAGTAGTGGAATTGGGAAAATTAGAACACTTTTTTTGGTAACCGTATAATATGACGACTTGATTTTTATAGTGATCTGCACCAAAAGCACCGAAATCGTTTATGTTTAGTAACGATGAGTCAGGATCCAACTAACATGTCCATGCCCGTACGGAATATCACCGCTTCTCCACCACGCGGCTGGGCGAACCTGTATAACGACGGCCGACTGGCGAGTAGTGATGGGAGAAACAAACATCTTAAAAGACGGTGTAATTTAAATTAACCCTTGTATTGGAATATATAAATTCAACGATTGATATAAAACCCATCGTAGTTCACCTTTGACAAGAGTAGGCTTCTTTGATCTGTGATATATATATATATATATATATATATATATATATATATATATATATATATATAATTTTCAATAAACATTGAGTCACAATAAGTACTTGCTCCGCCGGGAGTCGAACCCGGATCTCTCAACTTGCCGGGTGAATGTGGTACTATTACACCACAGAGCGCTTACTTTTTCCGATTAAATTATTTTGTATTTGGCCGTTATCTCTCACATATGCGTTTAAATAAGCAAAACTAATATATGATCAGAAGACCATTTTGGGTCTTTTTGGTTTGGAAGCCGAATCACTCACTTGCGGGGTGAATGTGCTAACATTACACCACAGAGCCCTTCCTTTTTATGATTCAATTATTTTGAGTGAGAGATCCAAATTCGAGTCCACGCGCAGCAATTACTTTTTGTGATTCAATTTTTATTGAATTCAAATTTAAGCTATTGCCATTTATATATTTCTATATATAAATTATATAAATTTCTCTGGGCAAAATAGCAATTTCCAATTTTGTATTGAAAGTGTATTTAATTTTAACTAGAAATTCAAAACCTAAAATAACATTACTTGGAATATTGTTTAAACTCTTGGCCGCTTAATCATGAATACAGAAAAATAGATAACATGACTAATTTCATTTTTTCAAGATAGTAATACCCTATCGTATAACATTACAAGTACTTTCACTAGAAAGGTATGAATCCAGACTTTAAAGTTTTTTTTCTAAATTGGTCTAAAATAGTCATGTTTTAACTGAAATCGTAAGTAGATATTATATAAAGTTACACGGAATTTGGCATAAAAATGCGGGTGAAGATGTAGAATGTGCTAGTATTTGCATAAAACTTACACATTCCCAAAGCTCATCGATTTTAAAGAGCAGATTAAGGATATCTCTTTGAGAGGGCCATCTACAACCTTCATGGAGAACTATTTTTAAAGTTTTCCTTCCAATAATCCAAAAAATATGAAATTAATCACTTAAATTATAATAGTATTTGGTTTTTAATATTATTATTATTATTATTTTATTAATATATGACATGCACCCCAAAAATATAAAATTTCAGTGGTGCCGATAAATTGGATTGGTTTAGATTTAAATTAATATAATTTAACTTTTTCTGCTCTCATGTCAACACGAGTTCATATTTGTTTTATTGGCCTACTAATAAAATACGTAAAAAACATTGTTACGTAAAAACTTTGTTTTTTTTAAATCGAAAAACGCATAATTTTTGTGCTTTTGCTATAAGCTTATACTAAAATAAAATAATACCTCAAATGACCATTTTTAATATTAAACCTACACTTAAAAATATATAGATAAAAGTCTAAATTTCTGAAAATTAATTTGTGTTTTATATGTACCCTATAAATAAAAATTCCCTTGGTTGTTGCTTTTTCTGTAGTTATATAAAGTAAGTATAGGACATGTCTGAGCTGTTTACCTTATATAAATGCCCTTGCTTACTTTACTGTAGCATATAAAGTAATTATATGACGTACCTGAACTGTTTACCTGTTGTTGTTGTTGAATTGTAATGGACACTTGCATACTTACGTCTTAGAGAGCTCGGCAACGTTGTATTACCTGAAGATTGACCTTGCAAATTTAATGATATAGAGTATGAATTAAGAGCCGGTCATGTATGTATGAAAGGTTGAATGAATGATTATTTATTAGAGGACAATTTCTCTCAGTACTATTGAAGTGGTAACTTTAATAACACCTTTACTGATGGTGTATACTGAGCAAGACCGGCTACTTTCATTAACTAGCTCTGAGCCGTAGGGCCTTAGTAGCCACATCCAACTTATTAAGACTGATCAAAAATTTGAATTATATTATATAGTTATGGATGTAACCCAGCAACAAATGAACAATAATGAACATATTTTGCCGATCGGCTCACCCTCGCCTAATCGTATGAGGAGAGGAAGCCCAGAAGTCGAATTTGTCCTGACATAAAGCTAAAATCCCGTACCGAAAACGTCCGAATGGATAGCTAACATGTTCCTTAGTAAATGTATTAGGAAATGTGAGAAAGGCTTTAGCCGTCACTGATTGTTCGTCCATGACCATCCAGATTATGCTTACGTGGGATGAACTCCGTCGGATATGGCACAGTCATGAGAAGAAAGCTTACTTAACGTTTGTCTCCTGCTTACACCCAACGTTTAATTGTGCAGCTCTACCGGAGTAAAGAAAAATACGTACCTGTAGTGCCGCCGTTGCCGGTTCGGACTGCTCGTTTCACACCTGCGCGTCATTTAATGCAAACTGTTCGTTTACAGGCTTTGAGTCAATCAAACAGCATTCGTGAGTGAGCCTATGGTGTGACTTATGCGGTCATATCAGCCCTAACTAATTACTAGGTGGTTAGATGTGAAGTAGTCGTTCACACGTAAACACGAAGTTAACATATAACGATATTTTACGAACATCTGCCCTCACAGATACGTGCTAACCTCATCATTATGCTGGCCAATGGGTAAATGCATGCCGTAGCACGCGTTTGTCCTGAAAATTCGTAGGAAATTATTTTTAGTGTCCCAAGCGTTTTATTATGCTATTGCGTTTTCAGTATTTGACTGGGAGATTGCTCAATCAGAAGAATGACTTCGACGTTGTCGGAAAAATATTCGCAATTAATTAAAGAATGCATGAATGTTGAAATGGTATGTTTGAATGTAATGCTAATGTGGTGAGAATTTTTCCAATTTTACTACTGAAGTCTAATTATTAATATTAATGTTTGTTAATTATTGTAAAAAACATTTCTCCGCGATAAGTATTGATAAGTATTGACAGAAGTTAATGTAAACTATTGCTTAGTAATTGTCCACAATAGCTAGATAACACATCGCAAATAGTATGTTTCCTGGGTGCCTACCTTACACCTAAGAGTACGGCTACACATGTCCGATGCTGTCTTGCCCTCTCCGCGCCAAATCTCATAAATGCTAGAGAGAGCATTAAAATCGCATTCTTGCAGAAAAAAGGACAGAACCGATCATGACAAGTGTAGTCACACAGTGAATGGGGGGGGGGGGGGGTGGGGGGGCAAAATGTACAAGGGTTTGGGTTTTTAATTTTCTTTACCTCCAAATGTGACTATATATTTATATGAAAAACAGTTTTCTATTGTAAATTATACATGCTTTTTGAAAACACTAAAAGTAAACAACAACAAAATAAACTGTTATTTTATTACAAGCTTGCAAAAAAAAATCTTTTGAAAAATGAAAATATATTTGTAACAAAATTCAGAAACAAGCTACAAATTTTCACTTTATACTTTATGTTTTATATAATTTTTGAATATACCCTTAGTAAGTATGTTTGTTTGGCTAAAAATAAAATATAAGATATGTTCAAATACTTTGAGAAGGAACTGAGTTATGACATTTTTTGTTAACAGTCGCACGTTGAAGAATTTACTCATAAAAAATAATCTGGTTTGCAATGTAAAAAAAATATTGAAGATTTTTTTACTTGTTATATTATATTAGCACATAATGTTTGAAAGAAATACACTCAATAATTATTTAAATTGAGTAAAAATAATTGTTGTGCGTCAAATATTGTAAAACCTTGTATTGTGTAAAATTTTTGACAATATATAAACAATAGATATTATAGTTCAAAATAACATTGTTTTATAATGTTTTTTGTCATTTCATATGCATTTATGCAGTAGAGATATTTGAACCTGAAAAAATAGAGACCTAAATTAATGAAAATCGGTAAAAAAATAAGCTCGTGGTGAAATAAAATGGTCATAAATGGCCAACAGGGATGGGTTGGGTTGGTCTTGATGCAACGCCGTGATTTCATCCTCTTTTGTTTCGCACTACCGGAAACCTACTGAACTAAATTTACACTGAAAGATTGTACCGGTAGATCGTTTCTTTCACTTTACAGTTTTTTTTATTTTCTTTATTGACAATAAATAACTGTATGAATGTTATTATACTAACCAGCATAAAATATGCTGGTTTACAACTTTAGAATTGTCCCTTTTTAGAATATTCATAGTAAATCAACTATTGATTCTAATGACTTTCTGTTTGCACTAGAAGAAAGAATATTTCATTCCGCGTCTATTGACATATGGCAGCACTGTTTTGCAGGCAATATGTAACTTGCTGTGATTGGTTGAAAATGACGTATTTCTTTGACCCGGCCACCCGCGAAATTCAACTCAAATGATGACTTCTTCAAAAAACATTTCACCACGACCGTAATATTGATGTTAAAAAAAAACGTTTATATGAAAATTGTAGAGTGGAATCTCACAATTGCAATGATACCAAAAACATGGTGATTGTTTAAAAAGATAAATAATTATTTTTAATAAAAAACTGAAACCGACATACAATATGCTGGTTCCGCACAACACACATAAATTACAACCGACATAAAATATGCTGGTTCCACACTTCTAGGGTTAAGTAGCCCAAGTATATTTAGGTAAGAAATGATAATTTTTATAAAAAAGAACCGTTTTTGAGATAAATAAAAAACTTATTTCATTCTCGGTTACCATTTTAATATTTATGATAAAGGTTGCTACTCGTTATGATTGTCTGGTTAGTGTCTTCCTCTAGTTGATAATCTTGCAAAGTTCTTTCAAGTTCACTAGGTGCTTACTTGAGAGGTATATATCTATTATTGTAGATAAGTTTGACGTTATATTAGGATATTCCAAAGGATGAGAATTCCACTTCAACCAGATATAAAACGAACGCAAATGTTTATACCGACCTACTACTACAAGTTCGCAAAAAATATAAAAATAATTATAAAAATTAATTTCCATAGAAAATTTCTAACAATGCAATTCTAAGATTGATCAAATGTATACTTCTTTTCATTTCAATTAGTGGTAAATGGGAAATAGTGGTTAATACTATATTTAGCCTTATAGAATGTTGTCCCTGTTCAAAATTTAGTAGAAAGTATTTTAAATATTTGACGCACCTTTAACGTTTAAAAAGTGACATATTATTTTCCCAAAAATATCATGTTATTACTAATTTGATTTATTAAAATTTGTGTTAAAAATAATTTTTCACTTTTAAATTTTTCCCTGGAGAAAAACCAGTTTAAACGTACATTTCAATAAAATGAACAGATTAGCTTATATTCAAATCGTTATTTAGCTCTAAGTACTACAATGTGTTTTTTCACATCGAAATCAAATAGATATGTATAACTCCATAAATGGATTAAAGTGATGAATTCTTTTTTTTTTTTTAAAGTAGTTCCCTACGATATTACAAAAATTAAGTGACTTTGTAAGTAACAGCTATAATTTGCCCTCCCGCATATGTTTAAAATTTTCTGAAAAATCTATTATTAATAGTAAGAGTTATCTAATATTAATTTTTTTTTTAACCTTTGACTTGTAAAATCCCAAAGGATTAACAAAACTTGTCTTAGTAAAAATATCCTGGATAATGTTCTGTTAGAACACTATACGCACCATAGAAATTTTTTTCCGAAGGTTTTAGAACAAAGTTTTATATTGTATTGCTGTTAATGTGATATATTTTTAATGGATTTTTGTTGATTGATTTTTATGAAATTTTTTTGGATAAATATTTCATCCAGTTTTTCTGCTAAGAATTAAATAAAAATCTATACGTATTCAATTAACTATTTAGAATATTTAAGATTAAGAGATATAAAACTGGTACATACGATATTTAGTCTTATAGAGCATTGCTCTGTTCAAATTTAATCATTAGTCCTCGTGATTTTTGCAAAAAACATCCCGTTTTCAATATTTTTTTATTAGTTACCTTTTGAGTTGAATAGTTTTAAAACTGTTTTAGAATTTTTGGAAGAAACCCAGTTTAGCCTACGCTTGTGTATAGTGAAATGATAGCAGCAACACTTTTTAGATAATATTACAATTTTTAGTTTGGCTGTACCGGTTTATTTTTTTACAAATTTTTTATATATTTTTTAAGTAATGAATTACCTCTCCAATTAAGAATAAATCAGGCTCTCATTATGACACTCAATCATTTATATCATTTATAATCATATCGCTACTCACTTTGAAGAGAAGCGGAAAATAGGGCCACCACCGTGAATATTTTAACATTGGAACCCTTATCGCAGAACACATATTTTACTTTCCGCACAGAAAAGAAAAACAATCTCAATATGACAACGTTTTTTGTGACAAATGCAGTTTTTAACATTTTGGTTAGTTATCAGTTTTTATTTTTTCGATAATTGCTTAGCTTAAGGTAATGATAACAGCAAAGTTCTTGAGATTATTTATTTTTAGTATTTTTTTTATTGCACATAAAATGCATTCGAACGTAAAATAATGTAAAACGTTCACTGTATGCTCTATATCAAACGTCCGTTACAATCGTTTTCAGTCTGGCAAGGCTAGTGACGTATAACTGCGTGTATGAGTATGATGTATTTGTATTTATTTTGTTGTCCAAAAACATTGTGGGGGTAGCCACAAGGTTGTATTTAATTAAATACACAGATATTCTGTATTCGAATTCGGTCAAATTTTATTTGAGATACGTTCTGTCGAGATATCGTTCCATTAAGCTATGTTAACTGTTTTACATCCCTATCAAGATCCGTTCCATTATAATGTGACGTGGACGAGCATATGACAAACGATATACAGTATACCTCAGACATAACCGATTGTAAATAATGACAGACAATAGTTAAGTATAACTGGAAGTTTCCCGAGTCACATAAAAATCATATTCTAATAACACAAAACCATTGTGTAATCTTACTTCAAGTACTTATATTACAAAATTATTTATATACAACGTATGCTTTGGGTGAAGTATAATGTTTTGTCTACTGAACATTATCAAAACACAGACAAAACAAAATTTTTTGGTTTGGTCTGTTTTGGTTTTGTATTGTTGCTGTTTGTTGTTGTCGGTTGGTTATTGCAGCTCTTTGCAATATGACTAATAATTGAAGCTGTGAGGCCAAATATCACTGCTGTTTGATTTCACTGATATATATTTTATGTATAGATTAATTGCTCCTACGGTTTATAATAAACTTGATCATGATTTTGACAATAAATATAAAATAAGATCTTACATTTAATTCTTTCTTAATAATAATATTTTTGGAACATTTTAATTTTTTTCCAGAAAACCAAATAACAGTATAAGTGCAATAATGTAGCTTTTGAGATATAATCAATTAAATAATCTAGGATTAAGCACTATTTTAATTCCCAAAATATCAAAATATCTATGAAAAAAATTTTTTCACAAAGTCACAAGGGATTGATAACACATGGAATATATATGCATTGCTGTCTCCTGGTGAGAGGTAACAACAGATAGTGCAATTTAAACCCACTTTGTCAAACTGAACCACGGCTTTCCTCACAAAATTTGAAATCTAAATCTACGAATAAATAACGTAGAGGTTTCCGCCCGGTACATCTAATGTACATCAAAATATGGTATTTGTTGATTCGGTTGTAGGCCTTGTTACGTATGTGTTTTTTACATTTTTATTGGAATTAAATTAGCATGAGTTAAAAAAACTATCGTTAGTCTACAAATTAATAAAATAACTTTTAAATAAATTGAATAAACTTAAAAAAACCCGGTTTAAAAAAATTGTTCATCACAATACAAAGATCTTAGCATCCAAAATTCATAGTTAATTCAATAATATTTTCGAAATAAATTAAATATACTTTATCAGGATGAGTAATAGAAAAAAATGTACAGTAAACGATAAAACTGGGATGAATAGTTATTGCAAACATATAAAAATAAAATAGACAAATGTTGAAACTAAGAAGATATTAAGTAATTTTAGACAGAAATAAATTGTTTTTCCACCTTAACATATCAACTTTCTATGACGTAATTGGTAATATCGTATCACCTAAATATAGCTACTCTTGTGCGCTTGATATCAACACCTGTACACAGTTATACAATAACCCGCGTGACTCTTCGTTTGTCCAATCTCGGAACGATTATACAATTCCTGTCCATCTAGCCTTAAAACTTTTTCAATATTTAGTCCTTACATTCTAATCTTTTCTACGCAGCAATTCTTTTAGTTTGCCTATAGTCTATTTGAAAGTTTTAGCACCTAAAACTTTAATAAATAGAATGCTAATTTTTTAATAGTATGTTTTAAAAGGGCATAATTCCTGCTAGCTTTAAATAATCTATTATATTCCATCTTCATAAGAAGGGTGATATCAATGTTGCAAAACATTACAAGGGATTGTCATTTATTGATTGTATTGTAAAAATATTTACCACTTTGCAAAAATAGATTGTATGAATGGGTAAGGAAGAAAATTATTATTACAGAATTTCAGGCAGGATTTAGAAAAAGATATTCCACTGTAGACAATATTTTGAATCTGTCTTGCATGGTTAACCTGCAGTTGAATAACAATAAGGGAAAACTATATAGTTTTTTTGTTGATTTCTCTTCAGCGTTCGATACAGATGATAGATGTTTGTTAATATTTAAACTATCCTGTTTAAAAGTCTCCACTTGCGTATTAACCATATTAGATGATTATATTAAGGACACAACTGTAGGCGTGTGGTGTAATGATGGTGTGACTGAAAATTTTGTATACTAAAATAGGCCTCAGACAGGGATGTATTCTCAGTCCATTAATGTTCTTACTATTTGTTAATGACTTGACCGATATTATAGAAGGAGGTTGTGACTTCGGTGGTTTTTGAGTTATTGTACTCCTATTCGCCGATGATATCGTAATTCTGTCTCCCACGGCTACATGTTTGCAACATATGATTAAGAGACTTGAAACCTATAGTGAAACCTGGAACATCCAAGTAGATTTAAATAAATAAAAAAATTATGATTTTCAGACAAGGTGGCAAACCCAGAGTGCAATAAATGGTGGTTTAAAGATAGCAAGATTGAGGTGGTCAATGAGTACAGATATTTGGGTATGGTGTTGACTAGCCCATTGTCCTGGAATTCCCATTTAACTTAGAAAGCTAAGGAGGCGAAAACTGCAGTAAATTTAGTTTGGAACTACTTAATAACTAATAAACGGATGCCAATAAGTATTTTGTGTTATGGAGGACAGGTGTAGGGATACATCGAAAGTGAAGTGGTCGAGTCTG
Organism: Homalodisca vitripennis; assembly: GCF_021130785.1. NCBI lineage: Eukaryota > Metazoa > Arthropoda > Insecta > Hemiptera > Cicadellidae > Homalodisca > Homalodisca vitripennis. The sequence continues at coordinate 43,147 of NW_025777654.1, read as the reverse complement.
TACTGAGGTTTTATGACAATTTTACGTCTCCCACATAATACGCCGCATCACGTGGTCATCCTGGAAACAAAATTAGATATTTTGATCTATTATACCATAAAACTGAATCTAAATTATATTTTAAAGTTCTGCGGATGAATAAAAACAGATTACTACATATTTTAGCAAAGAAAATAAATTATGAAAATTTATCTTGGTATAATGAATGGAAAGGCTATGGCAAAATTTCCGACGTTGATGTATATGTTACTAATATCAATGAATTAAAATTGCAGCTGACAAGCGTGGCAGAGGGAGTGAGAAGCAAGGAGTAGGCAAATTGTGCTGGAAGAGCGATAACTTCGACTTATCATCAGCATTATTTAGTTCTTGACCTTGACCTCGGCGACGGGAGTCTTTGTGCTGAACTAGTCGACTTGGATTTTAAAACCTTTGTTAAAACAATAACAATTTGATTTTACTCTTTCTAACCTTCAGAAAATTTAAACAGTCTTTCATTTCGTTTGTAAATGTCCGATTTTGGACGAAGTAAGAGCGTTTTGGTACGGTTCTACGTTGTTGAATTTAGATGACAATATTAGTGCGATTGACAATAAACAGAGAGGATTGGCGGGGTTTACAAAAGAGGCTTGAAAAAAGATGGGATTTGGTACAGGAATTTAATTTTTAACAAACGTTTATTTAATTTAAAATTTTAATGTTTTGGAGCTGGAAGCCATCTTGCCACTTCTTTGTCACATTTATCACGCCACATATTAGTTTGTTATTATTATTTTAAGATGTAACATAACTTTTAAGATTTTTATGTTTTTAATTGTATTAATGTGTGCGAGTTATAGGTTATAGTTACAATAGTTTTATTAATATATATATACATTCTCAGACAGAGGTAAATTAGATTGTACTATTATTTGGGCTTTGGTTCCCAACTTAGATTAATTAGCAAAGTGATAAATGTAAATTGTTTGTATTTCTTGTTGATAACCATGAGTGTACAGCCATAAGGATTATCATTTACTTATTAAGTGAGGGCATTACAAGGAAATTTTTGACTACGTTTATTATTTTGGAGCATTTTAGATTAATTTGCATGCAGTTCTGTTAAATATAAATTGGTGTTTTTTTTTTTTTTTACACTATATGTATGTCATTTACTTTAACTAGGGAAAGATGTTCCACTACCATAACATAGCACAAAATTGCCAAAAATTTGGGAAGAAGACGTTATTCATATACTTTAGGTACAGTTAGGGTAAGTGGTGTAAAGACATCTTTCATTCCGAGCCAAATTAAACAAAGATTTATAAAATTATTGAAGACAAATCAGGTAAAGATCATTATCTTTCTTTAGAATGTGAAGTACAATATGTCTAAAAGAATGGAAAGCACACTACAACAAACAAACTAAATGACGTACATCACATAACTACTCAAAAAATATCATCACAGTTTACTATAGGGTGCAACAATAAATTGCAAAATGGTATGCTTTGCGTTTTAGTGATATATTGTTAATTATTGCATCCATACAATGATCATCATGAATTTATCATAGTGATAAGTGAAAGAGAACCAGCTGATTTAATCCTGCAAAATAACTGCGGGCGACATTAGGAGCTAGCCTTCATATACACCAGTGACACCGATCACAGCTGCCAGAGACTATCATAATCTTTTGTGTCTTATCAGTTTACGGTTTTAATATGTTTTTAAGAAAATTTTATGTGATTATAGGATCTGTATTAACTTTAAAAACCGTTACGTACAATTTGTAATATGTTGATTATTATTAAAACATATTAGTAATTAATTTAACCTTTACGCTGTTTTAGTCTATAATAAATAATGTTTAAGGACGTTTCTTAAAAATAATAATGCTTAACTATCAGGTTTACCAATGATAACGGAAGATTGATCGCTATTGGTCTCATGGCACTACTGTCATTTAAACTTAAAGTAAAATAAGTAATATGTATATCTGGAAATTTATTAGAACACATTACATTGGCCATTACTGAATTAAGGAATGTCTGAAACAATCATTTGAAAACTATTACTCCTATTAATACTCCTATACACAAGAAACTACCTTTGAAGCCGCGGGTAAAAACCAGTTGCGTCATCTTTAAAAACTGTTAGTCACTTTAAAACTATACTTTCAAATGTTTACTTATTTAAAATTTTATATTTGTGCAAAATAATCAAATATAATTAAAGAAACCTTTATGTTAAGTTATTACATCCAATCGTTAGTATTCATTACAATAGATGAGCAAAATTACTAACAACTATTTCGGTACATACATCGTATATCAAGCTCGTGAAATACGATTTGATTAAAGTATAGTAATACTAGTTTTGTATTATTTAACGTCATAATAGTTGTTTTGAATATTAGATACAAAACACGTTCTTTACGAGTATATGTAGTTTTCCTATGTTTCCCATTTTAAAACTTAAATTCGATTCCTCTGAAGTCCAGTGTTAGATATTATCTACACTGCACACATTCATACAAAATACTCTGGCATTTATGCAATTTTGGAGTTAATTCTAGTTATATACATAATAGTATAAAAAGAAGCTTAGTCTATTTCACGGAAACAATAATATTCTTTTTGTTCAATATTGTGTTTCTGCATAAAACAATAACAAGTTTGAATAGTAAAATAATTCTAATGTTTAGTAAATGTATACAGCTTTTAAGTTGTAGATCAGATTAGTTTGGTGCATTCTTACATGAATCTTAAATTATAAAGACGGTGAACAACGTCAGTAGTGGTAGGACAGCCTAATTGTCAGAACCTGTTAGATTGACCATGATAAACGAGACTAACAGGTGCGCAACTACTTAAATTTGATTAATTAATTATATTTAGATAGGTCCCCCATATTGTATGTTTCGAATGCTACAGAATAATGTTCTCAGTTAACTACTAATATTTTAACAGTACATTTGATTTTTAATTGTAAACCCGAGATAGTGAATTAAATATAAGAGGTATATTACATTTTTTAGTAGAAAAACTTATTTAATTACATATCACTTTAAGAATTTATGATTTAGTAGTCATAATCTTTTAAATTATGACAGTGTAAAATTGATTTGCTAATACTCATTCTTAAATAATACCTAAGCATCTCCAAAATTTCGATAAAAACCAGTTGTGTAAAGGACGATAGTACGTAACAATAATTATTATGTGTTATTTTTAGAACAATTACTCCATTGCTATGATTAATGTGAATGAATGTAACGCTTCGCTTATATTCATTTTGATTGGTTGGCTAAGGGACGTTTATTTACAATTTATTTATTCTTCAATTTTTCATTTTCATTAGGATACATTTTAAGTTATACCTATAAGAACAAATTAACAGTTTTGATAACGCTCAGTAAAATCCCACTGAGTGACATGAACTATCATTCGAAATGCATCTATTTGATCTGTTCACGATAAATTTTCGCTCAGTACCAAGGACAATGTTTTGAACACTGTAAACTTAAGAACTCATAATGAAACAATATATTAAGCTACACTACATATTCGATCAGAGCATCAATAGACATTTCCGTATAATTAGTACATTTAGCTACAACATATATTTGGTCAGACCTTTAGTGGTTTTCACCATAAAAATTACTGATATTGATAGTAACTTATACATTTGGGAAAAACAAACTTGGAAGACAGAATATGTGACATTACTGATACTACTACGTTTACATTAGATTATACTCATATTCCACCCAAAAAGTCTTTGGGTTCTTTTTTAATAGTTGCGATATTAAAAGTTATTAGAGGTTAATCTAAGGTGATGCACTATTAAGATATAACGATTATATTAATTCAACTAATATTGATAACTAATAATTTCCATATATATTTGTAATAACACTAAGATTATAAACTATTCTCATATAAACTTATTATTGACTAATTAATATTAGAATGCCATTCTGAAAGAACTATTGTAGCCAAATTGATTATAATAGTTTTATTAAAAAAATACATTACCTAGTGTATGTGTAGTGTGTGTATTAGTGTGAGTGGGGCGAACTCCTACCGAATTGACCGCATCACCCTGTAACAATCAGAAAATACAACATATAAAATCTTAAATTTTTTATGAGATAAATCATAAGGGTTGCACAACTACTACATTTACAAAAATATGTCTTAATAATGTAGATATTTAAAAGAGTTTGGATAAATTTAAATTTATTCAACCATGATATATCTTATGAAAGTAAAACTTTTATCCTTATATTTATTCAACAAATATGTAACTTAAGTCTAATATAAGAAGTTAAAGGCTAGTATACATCAATGTGTAGTGCAGTGTAGAAGTATTTGTTAGGGTTATGTGTAGTTCTACACGCACACAGCCTTTCATACTTAAATACATTCACTCAGCACGCATACTTTGCGTGTTTTGCAACACACGTGAAGTGTTATTTTGTAGTGTGACAGAGGGGACGTCAGGTCAACGCAGGAACGAAGTCACCTGGAAATAATCAGAACAAAACTCTCGATTCACAAATATGATACCAATGAGTTGGCTGTATAATTACTAGTAACTTAAAAGATAATATATTAACAAGGTAGAAAGTTTGACTAAAACAGCAATTTCATAATGGCATTAAAACTTACACTTGATATGTCCCAAATACTTACGGCGCTGGAACTTTCGTATTTAGGATAAGTAATATTGCAGCCTGAAACATAATTCCAAGTAAATAATCTAAACATAATAAGTAAAGTATTCCCAATACAAATATCATGTAGCATTACTGAAAAATAAATATATGTGATAATTAAAACAATGTCATAAGAGGTTATGTTTCAGTTACTGTTCTTGCTTGTAATGTTTTGTAATTGTACATTTAACCCAGACAGAAACTCACTATCACTAATACTTTTAAATATTACAATCAAGTATAGTATATAGAACACCGTCTAGTTGCATCTAATAGTACAGTTATAATGTATATTGAGCAACGCCTGTTTATATAAAGCTTATCAATCCACTATGACACTTTATCAATCCGAGTTTGCTTGCCGACCTGGATGAAATCGATCACGCCACTTTTGATAAAATAAGACTTAACCTGGCTTGTGTTTCATATAATATAACATATTATATAAATATAATATAATATAAAACAATAAATGTTAATTATATCTCTGTCAGATAAATAGATATTAAACAAAGTTCTCAATTTAAAGGAATCTATACGATTTTGGACGAAATATACTGAACCAAAATATATTTACTTGTCTGGCGGACGATTTTCAGTGTAAAGCCAAATAATATTATTTGAAAAAAAAAAGAATTTTATTTAATATATTTTACCCTTTTGATACTCCTCTTTTTTAAATCCACCACAAATCGAAACATTGGCGATCAATTTCTTATCTAAGATAAACTTCCCTATAAATTTCAAGAACCAGATTAGATACACAGGTTGATTTATAAAAATTGCCTTCAGGCTCCTTGACGTATACCACTTTAAGTAATAATCAAGTGAAGAAATACTTTCTAAACTTAGGCTAGACATTATAAACTAAACATTCTAAACAAAAGTCTTAAGGGAAAAATTTTAGAATAGGTTCTGGGAACAATAATATGATGTCGCCAATTTGACACTTAAATACGTGTATCGTTTGATTTGTAAACTCACAAAGTTTTTCGACGAGTCCCCTTTGTGTTTGCATGTTTACGACACTATACTCACTTGGGTTAAGTCAAAACAAAAAACTAAAAATAAATACTTCTGAGGAAGTACTGTACATGTTAATTTGGAATTTTGAACAATTTGAAACAATCACGTGTATAACATCATTGAAAGCTGTCAAGAGTAAATAGCTATGCTTTTAATGTATGAAACAATGTAATCAGTTGTACTGCCTCAGCTGTAGTGATAAAAACGGACAGATATGTGACGTAGTGGCCGATGTCCATATAGTAATTTCCCACGGTTAAATATACAATACAATTAGTAGGTTCCGATGCACTACAGGAAATACGACAAATTTATGAGTTGAATATTTAGATAACATGTACAGCCATAAATGCAACACAATATTAGTTTGTTATACTCAGTGAACATTGTGAAATTCTGACTTACCCGTTTCAAGAATATTCTGGGCAAAAACTACAAAGGCTGTCGTGGTGTCAAGGTACAGGTCAACACTAGAACGGACGTGAACGCTGCTTTAACTTAATTCGAAGCAATATTAATCAGAATAACACTGTCTTAAAATTTGGTTAGAAAAGAGTTAGGTTTTAAAATGCTGTTTTCATAGTAAAAATGTATAATTATTTTCAAGTTAAGAAATAAAATAATTAGACGCTTAAGTAACAGACATTTAAATTTTCAGAAAGAACAATAATATATATTTTACACCAAGATGTTAAATTAAACTCGTTGCGTTTGAATGGTTTTGTCGAGTCTATCTATGTAAATATATCTTACATATGCTTGGTATATAAAAAATTCATAAAAATTCTATTTTTGTTGTAGAAATAAATTGTTTTAAACTAGATCCATGGAAGAAAGCTGTTTTCCGTATAAATATGTTGAAGAAATAAGATAGTTTGCATTCAAACTAATTTTGAATACATGTTTTTGGAGAGGTTAATCCTGCTGTTTATGACGGTATTGCTGTAATAAAATAAGGTACTGTACATAAATTGCCGTTAACACAAATCAGCGAACATACTTTTGAATGAAAAATATTTTATTTAGCATGTAGTTAATTAAAAAATAAATCGGTTTAATCCGACAATTGCAATGACGTGTGCAGGGTTGTATTTTAACGTATACCGTATTAGCATATTTTAAATTGTAAGTCTGTCAAAAAGTAAGTATACGGGGACCGTTCTTACTTTTTTGTTTAATTTAAAAATAAATGTTTATAACTTCTAAGGTCACCACCATGGTTCAATATGACATCCAACTTTAAGTTTTTTTTTAAGGAAATGCTTTATACTTTAAGGCAGTTATAGTTTTTAATTCGCCATTTGAAGTGCACTAGAGAAATTATTTTCCGTACTTCCTAGTAGTTTAATATAAGGATGAACATTGATGAAGGCATATTCTGAAATTCGTAAACTCTAAAGTACGCTATAACATAATCGAGAGTATTTATTGCACTAAGGACCTCCTCGAACAAATTTACTGCACATAATAAGGAATTTTCCTGCTTAATAAGCATGAAGTTACAGAGTGAATTACGCAATTTAATTAAGTAAATTTACATATTTGTAACTGTATTAAAGTATTGGAAAACTTCATTATACACAGTTTATATATCGTTCTTAACCTGTACCAGGGATCAATACAAAAACTCACTACTTCATACCACACCTCCACGACAACAATTTATTTTATAATCATCACGTCTATTTAATTTCTTGTGACTTTTAAGGTTTATATAATGAAAATTGTTTACAGAATTAACTTGTTTTTAAAGGAGTATTCCATTGTATTTTACTTCGTATCCAATGTACATGAAATGTAAATGGGAAATGATAAAAATTGGGAAACGCAACGTGGTAGAAAGGTAAAAGCGGGAAGTATACAGGTATAAGAATAAAACAATATGTAAGAGAACCATGAGTAACAAACCGATTTACCCATATAACACGTGAAACGTTACGATCATTCCAGCCACGCATCTACGAGACCAGCCCCTGTCCAGCTCGTCACACCGGGTAGATAGCACAAACAAGACCTGATGAAATCTACAAAACTTAAAATTGCACAGTCTTTAATTTTCGCTAGTAAAATTGTATTTTTCGTACTAAATCTGCAATCTTACACAGTGCCATACAGCTATACACTACCTACAGTGTTATACCATATAACACCTTAATTTTTTATACGGTAACGATCACACGTTTAATATATAGGGGATGGTTTAAGGATAGTTTCATGGAAATCTTAAATGCAAGCATAGTGGTGTGTTTTTAACTATTTCATTATTAAATTTATACAAAAACCACATCTATAATGAAAATATAAAAATATAATTGATGTAAAAAACTATCATTATAGCCTCAAAAACCTACTAAGTAAATCATAACGAATCATCAGGGGAAATAAAAATATATTAAAAACAGTAAAATCACGTGTTACACAGAAAATAAATATTCAAACATATTACTATTTACACTGTTCTTTTTTATATTTATTTGGGCAACTCTTTTCGTTTACAACGTCTTGCTGTTACTTTGGTATTTAATAAACTATTAGGAGGAAAACTTCTATTTGATTTTAATTTTAATTTTGTATGCAGTATACTTCATAGTCTTTAAATGGATACTGTTTCTGCACAAGTAAACCAAGACTGAAGAAATATCAAAGGACTAAAGACGATACAGGTCCTAGAACACGAGGAAATAAGTGAACGGAAACCTACACAGTTCCTGATACGTCTCAGCGCTCTCGCTGGTACGGTGTCTATGACGGTGCTTAAAGGCACCAAAAGATGCACCAGAATTGTTGAACCATGGAATTTGCCTAAGTATAATTTTTTTGTCAATGTCTTGTTTGTTTTTCCTTCGGTTTTTTTTATCTGCCACAGCGTATTTCTAGAATCAAATTAATAATAGATTAGTAATTTTGCATGCCTGTTATGAGACACGTAGTTTGGTGTACTCCTACCTTATATTATTTACAAATTATCGTTTACATGTATTTATTCACAAGTACTCAAGTTCAGTTTTTATACTTACATAATAACGTTGAAGTCAAAGTTTAAGGTGTAAAAATGGAACCGAATATGAAAATAAGATGTTTTTCAAATAATATTTTCTTTGCTTTATATTTAAACCAACCGTCGGAAAATTCAAAAACAGCATTAACTGACTACATATAGTGGCGATGTTGATTCTTTCTATCTAGTTTCTTTACACCGATTTAACTATAATTGGATTGTTTGACGGTCGGTTGAAATTTTAAGTTATGATAATTTTTATTAAGTTTCTCTAAATATATAACTTCAAACACCTTAGTTTTAACGATATTTTAATAACAGAGATACGTTATATTATAATTTAGACGTTTTGCTGAATAAATCATCTTTAGTTATGACATTGTTATGGTCACCGAGGTTAGGGCAGTACATGGTACTAGGGCCAGTCCTTGACAGGTCATCGCTCTTGTACCATGTAACACACTGCATTAAATCAGGACTACTGACTGTTATCAATCTACTGTCATAATCTATTAAATGCGGATTCTATACTGGTTTTCAGGAGCGGCGAGGGGTTATCTTAGTTGTATTTTAAAATCATCCCTACTGATCTTAAAATACAACAGATGGTAATTTTAATACAAAAAATATAAAATAACTACAAAGGCAAGTAATATATAATGAATTTTAAGATATTTAGTGAAGTTTATTTTATTTTTACAGTTATAATACGAGACCGATTAAGTTTTTCTATCAATCCAATATTTTAAAATCTCAGAGTGTGCTATGGTCTCCATGGCCAAGCCTCTGGATATGACAAGATGTTTTGTACTGTAAATAAACACACACAACATAAGTATAGATTTCAATGGTAAAAGTAAACATGTAAATGAGTTAATGGTAAAATGTACTATCGTTCAGCGCAGTAACTAATTAAGTAAGAGATAAGTATTCAGTCTTGGCAGCGTTACACTTATAAGGGGCAAACGAGTCTTTAATATGACTTATGGCTTGCAAGGACATCAATTTTAATGTTTTATTCTACTTAAATTTAATAAAAATAATGTAGTGTGTATTTTTTATTAGAGTTTCTTTTTAAGTGGAAACAAATTTAAACACACATTGTTAAACCTTACAATAAGTTGAGTTTTATATAAAAATATCTGTTGCAGTGCCAAAATTGAAGAGAGCTTTCATGTGTTAGTGCTTTATGTGAGTGTATCACTGTCTCGGTCGTTTTCTGAATTTATTTTAATAATAATATATGTACAGTGGAGAATTAATTTTTTGTACATTTTTCAGCGGTATTAGAACACATACCCGTTACAGAAAGTTGAATTTGACATATAAAGATTGGGGGCCAGTTACATGTAAACTGGAGTGCCGGGACTTCAATACAGAAATCATATCACGACATAGTTAGGAAATTAGACATATTTTTTCTAGTATTACCAAAAACCTTAGAATTTGTACCCAAAATAATAAAGATTTATTAGGAAGAAGGAAGATGCCAACTATTGCGAATTTCAATCCTTTCAATTTGGGACTCCACAAAACCCACCCTCTTTGGTATTAATTCTAAGTTAATTCAAATATAGAATAGTAATTTTTGTCTAACACAGTAACAAATTATATATAGCGTATTCGTTAAGCAAAGCAAAAAGCTTGCTCTGCGATGTTTTTGTTTTGTTTTAAAATATGTATTGTGTTTTACACCTTGTCATGTAACTCTCGTAACATTTCATACGATTGGTAAAATTAAAAAAAAAAACCTTATAAAGGAAACGTCTATTAAAATGTCACTTTAAAATTTTAAATAACAAACCTTGACAGGGATTGGGGACTGCCTGTGCTTAAAACAATTACCGTGCATTTACCAGTGTTACTAGAAGCAACAGTAATGGCTGCAATGACACTGTTATACGCACCCAGGTTAGAGCGTTACATGGTACTAGGGCCAGTACTTGGGCAGGTCGTCACCCTTTCACCATGTACTACTCCCCTCCCTTATTAAGTTAGATAGTTGGGAAATCGCGGTTTAGGCACGTGAGCTGCTATCTACCGCCGACACTATATGTACACGACAAAAGTACAATGTAGACTCGTAAATTCTCACAATGACGTAGTAGTGGACTGTACAGTATAAATACTTTGTAAACAGCGATTTTGGCTTCCAGGTTACGTTATATTTAATATTTTTTGTATTCCAAGAAGAATTGTACAAAAGAAGAATATTTTTATAGGCTGAGTGTATGAAAAATAAAAAGTAAGATTTTGTGTCTCAGTTGATATTTAAATAATATAAACAGAGAACTTACTCCACATTTTCTTTTGATTTGGAACTATGGTCTTAATAATACTCTACCAATTAAAACAGTTTTGTTAAAAAAGGGTTTAATAATTGGAAATTTGTTTTTGAAAGTTTTTTACAGTTTAGTATACGGTTTAAGGATTTAAGGTTGAGTTATTTACTGAAATTATTTCGCTTCTTTTAAGTTTCTTCAATGTTTGTAATTTACTGTAACACTCAATACATATAATATTTTAAAACTATCAATAGAACCATAAATAAGTGTATGAACATATTTAACTAACTTATACTGCACATGTAGTACGATTACTTTTCTTAATCTTATGCGTGTCAAAAACATATAAAAAGGTTTCTAAAGTTGACCTGTCTGAAAAATACATTTATTTACCCTTTATACAGATTTAAAACATGTATGAGGTATGAACTATTTGCTTTGTAGTCTTGTATTTCTTATTAACTATTCATCTAGGTAACTTTAATCTTCTATAATTTTTATTTCTACTAATTTCGATGCCTGATTAAACTAGTCTGACTTTATTGCTGAAAAATATTCAATTTCTTTGTGTTATACTTACTGAATTGTATTAAATAATCATTTCTATCATATATCTCATTTTTAATTCTAATTTAATAATTTGCAACGTTTCTCTTTGTGTTTTTTTATGTTACTATACATACTTTAGTGAAGTGACAAAATTCCAAATTAATTACTACTGCTGAAATGCATGTAATTTTGAATTATCAACACAGAAAAGCAGTCGCTGCATGCAGTTAAGCCTGCAACAAAATAACTAAGTTATGGTAGGTCAACTGCCTTACAGGTAATAAGACAAATTAATGAGTTGCTACAAAATCTAAACTCGAGGATTTTTTTTATGATTAATACTCAGGCAACATCTACAGCCATACATGCAAGACAACATCTAGGTGACTATTCAATGAACAGTATGATGTTTTAACTTATCCATCTGAAGGATATTTCACCCACTCAGCAAAACATCACAGACACAGCCGTGGCGCAAGGTCAGAAGTCCGAAGAAGAGTGTAAATGAACGCTGGTAACATCGTCTGTATCAACTTAAATAGAATTAATCAGGATGCCACTGTATTGAAACATCTTTATTAGTATTATGTTTTAAAATGGCGTTTTCATGGTAACTAGGTATAATTATTGTGAGATATGCTTTCTTATTCTTCAGATAAGAAATAGACTAATCTTAAGGCTTAAGTCACAGTTATATAAAAATTTAAGGAATACCAACAATCTATATTTTTTCCACCAGGGTGGTGAATGTTAAAGGCGCGTTAAAACAATGATACGGAGTAGAAATATAAAAACAAAACTTGGCTATGATTGGGGCATCTAGAAATTAGAGTAAAAGTCATTCTGTTTTGGAAACAACGTTTTGCGCAAAATCTATGGAAACAGATGTTTTTTTATAAAAGCGTTGAAGGCATAAACTGGTTTGCATCTAAATACGTTTCAAATTCATGTTTTTAAACATTTTATTTCAGCAGTATAGGATGGTTTGTATTAAGGAACGTGAAATAAATAAAATGTCGTTTATATATAAAGGCGAATTTAAACATGCTATTAAAAGTAATTATTTTATTTTGCATATAATAAATAAAAAAATACAAACGGGTTGATCCGACCTGTGGAAAGATTATAATTTCATAAATTTCATTATGGGGCTCTTCCCATTTAATCCTGTACCAAAATTAGCACGGCTGTCGATCCATTTATTTCATAAGGAAATTCCTCAAGCATGTTGTGTGGCTATACAAAGAAAATTAGCTCCCGGCTCATAAAATAATACTCATATTATTTATCAACCGTAAATGTCAGTGTTTTTCTCTCATAAGTGTTTGAATTAGGGTATGTGAATTATATGTAACACCACATTCTGATACTTGTTGTTATGTTGTTTACGTTGTAAACTTTGATATCTAAAATAGAGCAGATACTAGTTTTTAAAATTACGTCTATAAGTTCCTTGCGAAATGTAAAATTAGAGAACTGCGGTCGTTTTTTATCTTGTTATTTATTTTGAAAAGTAATTTTAAAGTGACTGTTCTATTATCTTCGGTGTACTATACTTTGAAATTTATTATGCGTTTTTTATTAACGTCATCTTTATTGTTTAAAAGCCGAGTTTAAAATGTATATTTTATGTTTTAAATATTGTTAATCGATATCTTATAAAATAAGTATTTACACATTTGACAACGTTATTTCCAATAAAAATATATATTTACGTATTTGTATTTCTTTTTTCTGATAGTAAGTAAATGTTGGTAAGTTTTAAATTCGTAAAGAGATTGTTAAATTAAGTCTTCATATTTTATATGTTACAGGTTAAGATGTAACGGACCTTATGGATTTATGAACCATAAAATACGACACCAAATGCAGGGACCAGAATAATGGAAAACATTGGAGGTGTTTCGAAGACTTCACAAATCACTAACTTTTTTCTTCAGATACAGTACGCGTCTTATCGTTATAAGAGTTTTCACTGCTTTGAATTGCATCGTTATAAATAAATATAACAAATTTTAAGTTACTACTAGCATCCATTTAATGCAGTGTGCTTTCTTCGTGTATATTTTGTTGCAAATGAACATGAGAAATACCTGTTATAACAGTACTTGATTTTTTTTATCCCTTCATTACATAATGCGATGTAAAGATACATCAGGCATTTTTTATTCGGGTTGCCAATATTAATATCTTAATGACAGATTAAAACATATTAAGCAACAATAATTATAAACAAACGACTATGGTAGAAAGTGGATATTCCCTAATAACAAATATTACAATTTTGGAAAGGTTGGATGTCTAATCATGCGTCTTAAAATAATTATGTTTAAAGGCCTACTCTCAAACAATTCAATAACACAGAAACAACCAGATAAGTCAATAAAATATACATCACAAACACAATACAAAACACGATCGTGTACGTCACTCAATGTAGGCTGTGCAGCAGGAACGGCAATCTGATAGTATTGGGAATTGTATAAACTTTGGTTTTGATAATGTTCACTAAGATTTTAATACAGAATATATTTCAACAAACAAAGGAAATAATTTTCCCCTTATTCTAAATAAATTATACAAGAAAAACGTATATAATAATTATCCTTTTCTTGACGAAGACTATCTTAGCCTATGAATTCCTAACAAAATCTGACATTGTCAGTTGAACAAGCAAACAAATATATATATATATATATATATTATATATATATATAATTACAAAGACTAAAAAGACATAACAGAATCTTAAAAAATCTGACAGGACGTATCTGAACTTATCTTAATGCGTTTCACTTGGATCTAAATCAAACTAAATACATCTTTTCAAATCTGAAATATTTATTATTGAAATTTATCGTACAGGCGGGAAGATATACAGGCTGTTATTTCACTCTAAAATGAAAGACCTGCATTTCGTCCAAGAGGAACCAAGATATACCGAGTTTCAAGCCTCTTTAGCATCCGTTGAGTTATCAGACATAAGGACTGGACGATGGACGACACGATTTTAATAAGGCCCTGCCTGTTCCTTAATATCGTACGTAATATAAAGATAATAAAATACTTATCTGTAATATTCTTTAACATTAAAAGCTGAAATAAAAAAAAATACATACAACACATATATATATATATATATATATATATATATATTAAATAGTTTTAAAATTAAACTAAAAATTAACGTATATAGAGCTAGTAGATAGTTTCTAAACGACACTTCATTCTAGTCTCATTGGTGAAGAAGAGACATCTGAAGAGTAATTGCGCTATAAGTGTCAGTTGTGAAGTACCATATTATTTATCACTTTTATCAATAAATAGGCATAGGTACTTACTTCAAGGAAGACTAGACCGTATTTGGTGTACGAGAACAAATACGACCATATCACGTAAGATGGTGTACAGTATAACCTTTCAAAACGCTAAGACGGATTGCTACTGTAGCACTGGTATTATTGATTTGTTTTATCATATAACTTTTAACGTTAGCAAATCTTACATAAAATTTACAAGAAGTATTTCAAAATCAAGAAATTAATAATAGTTCAGGGCTTATAATAAAAAAACAAAACATCCCAATTTAAGTCTTCAGCGCTACAGATTTTCTGCAGAAACAATATATTTATTAGTCATTTATATCTAAATATATCTAAATCATATCATGTCTAAATTGTGTTCTATACTTAAAAGACATATTCGCTACGATTTTTGTGAATATCTGCTCATAGATTTCTTTGGGGAAGGGAAAAAGTAATGGTGGAAAATAGCGACAATCATTATAAATGTAATTCAACACTTGCAACAGATCTCAAAGACAAACCAGTGTATTTCGTACGTACAGACATATATAGTCTCACGTTTCCATACAACATACAACTTGGAATATAGCTTCATACATATAGTTAGTGACATTGTAAATTTCTACTTGTCAATATACTTAAAAGACATTTAGTATAAAGTACGAAGATTTTATTCGTTATTATCGGAAATTGCTTTGAAACTTTAGGCAATTGTTAAAGTGAAATATGTAGAGGCAGACATAGCCTGATGTTCAGATACATTTGGGACAAAGCAAACGGGTACTATTTTACGATTTGCAATATTAAACGTTTTTAATATCCATCTAAGACGATGTGCTATTTAAAATATAGAATTAATTCTACTTATTAATAATTATTACGATGACTAATTGTAATTACATTAAGAATAATGTACCGAAACCTACTTAATAATCACAACATAAAAAGTGAAGTATTTGCCAATAAGGATAATTACAAGAAAATATACTCGTATGTATGGAATTTACATCATCATGGGAATGCTAACCGCTATACGGTCTAAGACGTCAGAATTAAGATCGGAGTTTGAGATAAAGAAGTTTAAAATCCTGTCCTAAATATAATATATATTGGAGGTTTGCCAATGGCACAGTGTACGGCGGTTATCGAAAGATAACCAGATCAAGCAACGTCGAGCGTGGCCGCTGCTTGGATAGGTGACTGCTGAGCGATCCTGTCCTTGCAAGCGGCCTTCCCTTCCGCCCATTGGTGGTGGTTCGCAAGTCACCTTTAATCCGTTGGTCCCCGGTCGTGTTAGAGAGGGCTTTTTAGCCCTAACTTCGCCTGGTAAAATAAGACATTCTTTACTTTACTTTTTTTACTTTTTAATAGTATGATTTATACATATACTGAATTATAATATTTACAACTGCCTACTTGCATAAGGTTAGTACGGTTATGGTAAAATATAAGCTACTCCTGTTTATGTACAGAGTTTCAATTATACCTTCGTGTCTCCTGGTTTACTAATTGATGCAGTACTTGCTGACCATCATATTCCGCCAAGTGTAAACAGAGAAAATTTATCAAACATCTATATAGGAACATTTGGTGTAGTAACAATTAGTAACAGAAAGCAAAGTCACTTGTGTGATTGGAAGCAAAATTCATTTGGATTATGTCTATGGAACGCAAAACAAGAAAGGGCCGAAAGTGAACGTTACAGAGTTTCAGTTACAGGAAGTAAAGTCCTAGACAAAAGGGAAGGGCGTAAACAAAGGTGGAATAAATAGTTATGAATATTGTGTTTTTTTATTAACATACATAGTTAGAAAGGCGTAATGCTTCTTTTAAAAGACATGACAGTATTCCAGTATAATTTTAATACTACATATAAAGCAAAAAAAGAATTAGCAAAACAATTAAGTACATGTAAAGATACTGTATATGGATTTACAAAAATCAGAAACATAATATATAGGTAATATATCTACTAGACTGCGTATGTTACGTGACGATGTTTATACCAGAAATGGGAAATAAATCAACAGAATGACAGTAATATTACTGGCTGTTGTGAGCTTTCTAATTGTAAGCACCCAATACACAGGTCGACTTTATTTTGAGATCCTACGTACCACACTTCAGAAATATAAAAATGTATAAGTTGGTTTTTAAAGAGATGACGATATACATTGTTATATAAAATAGTGTTTCAGCCTAGATCAGTCAATGTGAATTATATCTCCGAGTATATGCATTAAACCTTATTTAATTAGCCATCTCTAGGTTTAAACTTTTAATCTATTGTCACATTGATCAAGGTGTACTGGTATTTTACTGATATTTTTATAACCCTTTTATTATAAAACACATTAAAACACAACCCTGATTAATTTCAGTACAATAATGATTTGTGTTTGTTTTGGTGGAAATTGTCAAACTGCAATGCAATTTGTAAAATGTTTAGACATTATATATGTATATATACATAAGCACACATATTGTTTGGATCAATAATGAGTAGATAATTATGTATATTACACATTTTGAGTTTCTGTCGATGTTGCCAGTTACAAGCTAAGATATGATAGTCAGTATTGCTGCTTGTACATATTTTAAGAAGGAATTAAGCTATATATTTGAAATTATGCATTTATACTATTTTAAATATAGTCAAAATCAAATTTGATGATGGCTCTCTCTCCACGGGATGTACTTCGTATAGCCGAGACACCGGGAGGATTCGCCCATAGCCCTCAAACACAGAGATTACCTCAAAACTCAAACAGTGGGATGGTAGATGCTGAGGCCGCTAAAGGACAATTTTTAGTTTTCTGCTAAAAGTTAAATCAAGTAAGTTTTTTAAAAATCATAAAATATTAATCTATCAGGCCTCTATCAAAAAACATACATAGTTCTCCAACCTGGTTTATGAAAATATATTTGACTACGAAATAATCGAAGGCCAAATTACGTTTTATTTTAATAAAACTGTTAAAATATTTATATAGTGTAAATAATGTAATACAAATAACATTTTGTTATTACAGTTATTTACAGTAAAATTATGTAATAATATGTTTCATAATTCTTTGTTTCTGATAATGTATTGTGTAATTACTGTAATATCCCGGTTATGTTTCATTGTATATCCAAAATCCGGATTCACAGAAAGGCCTTTATCAACAAAAAGGAAAAGTTAAATTTCCTCCTACATAAAATAAAAATTTTTTATCGTACAAGGATACTTTAGTTAAATTAAGGATATTTAAAGAGATTTATCGGAATAAGTAGAGGAAAATGTCATTGCAGATTGCAATTTAGATAATCAATCAAATGTAGTTGTTACTAATTCTGGGGACTTTTTATTAGTTAATAGATCTAAGAGTCAGGGTAGATAAACTTTTTGGATTGGTAGACGCGAGTTAGTTATGTAAGAGAGGTTTGGCAACTCCGGAATTAGATAAGGCGGTGAGGTTGGGTATGATTAATGTCAGACACTACATACACTCAAATTTGGTACTCTAAATTCAAATATAAACTTTGTATCAGCAATATAAAAACCTATTTTTAACTAAACACTATGTACATCATTTCAACGTTATTAAACTTAAGCTCAACTAACAGAAATTATCGCAATGCGTACATATATCACACCTAAATGTATTATATTCAAAGTAAAATATGTTATTTTGGCTACTCCATTTGAAGAATATAACAGACTAAACGGCAGGGCCTTAAACGTTTCAGATTCAAAGAAGAGGGAACTTCTACACTGGATATTTTATCCGAGTGAACTTGAAGCAATTCAAATCAGGAATCCATTGCAGGGGACATTTTGAATGTATTAAGATTTTAAAGAGGTATTTAGACTGTAAAGGTATATTTATTGTCTAATCTCTAATTTGAGATGAAATAATCTATTGTGGAATCTTCTAGATTAATTCTAAAGTTTTTATTATTAATAGTAGCTCGTATATACATGGATAAGTATTTATGTTTTATAAAATTTGAGTATAAATTTCAAGAAAAATCAGGTTGTGTGCATATGAAGTGTAATTTGAATTAAAGAGGTTTAATCACTATCAATGGGCGTTGGTCACTTAAGGCAAGGTAACAACAGCTATAAAGATAATGTGGAATCAAAGAGTATTCAATAAAAGGCGTCTGGCGAGGTATTAAGGGCACTAGGAATAGTCAAAATAAATCGATAGTGATGAGGAAATCCATGTCTCGTCAGTAGTCAAAGGTCTGTTACTAAAAAATGATGACTGATCATCATTCTCAAATCCTGCTTCAGCGCCTTCGGCAGGTAAGCATAGCGATCTATAGTCAACTGCTCTATTGAAACGTCACAGTTCTAACTGTTATTTGCTAAACCTTAGAAAAAAGCCTCTGTTTTACGTTTCCTCATTGAAATCCTGAAATTCTTAATAATACTTTTTGTAAATAGTCATTATTTCTTCAATCAATATGTTGTTAAGTCTGTATTTGCAACTAGGTACGGAGTTAAGTTTACTACCCCAAAACTGTACCCCATAACTCATTTTTGTATATGAGCTACTTGTTTAGATTGAAAAAAATCACTCCATATGTTTATGACTATTTTGCATATTACAAGGGTAAATATTTTATTGATGCAATTTAATCTTAATTTTGTGTACATTCCTTAATGGACACAAAATTTATGAAGATAAGCTTGAAACAGACGTGCATCGTAGTTTATTATAATATAAAATATTTTGGAAATCATACTTGCACTATGGGAGGAAGGGTAAATGATCACTTAAGTTAAACCATACTGCAGGAGAAAGGGTAAACGTTAAGAGGAAGGGAGAAGAGGGTGTTAAATTATTTATATAGCGTAAATAATGTAATAAAAATAACATTTTGTTATAACAGTTATGTACAATTTTAAATTAATTATATCACACTTCCTCTGAAATCAAAATTTGTAGATTGTAATAGAATAATCTATCATTGAATTGAATCATCAGATAATAAAGCACCATTTTCAGAGTTGTTTTATTAGAAGATTTGTCTTTTAGGGGTTTTCAAGAGCTAGTCACTTATTTTCCAATTTTCTAATCCATTTTAGATTGAAATTTAAAATGCAGTGTAAGGAATCTTTATTGGGAGAGTGAAACATATGTTACCTGTGTATTTATTTGAGCATTTATTCAATATTGTATTATATATTATCAGCTGTTTTAGCTCAATGTGGAGGAATCCTAAGTTCAAAGTCCTTAGCTTTAATTCAACCTAACTGTAATGTGATACATGGTGTGGCTTTAAGTAATTTTGGAACGAAAGCAACCATATTTTTTACACTTACGTCAGTTGTCTAAAATTTGAACATGATCTTTTAATGATTTAATTAGAAATCCGTCATCAGTGCGTAGTGTACTCAATGGTGTAGCTGATGAAACAATGAAAATACCTTTTCTCCTAGCTTACACTAATTTTGTTAGTCTAGATGTCTCTTATGTCGATACGTTGCAAAGGGTTCCTTGAGGTTGTAGCACCTGCTTATATTTATATCTCTTCAGGCAAAAATTACTCCAGATTCCAGAAGTCAGGTCTTTGACAACATCGGATTTCAAAGGCTACACAATAATTATTTTTAGCTGTTTTTTAAATCTAATATTTAAATACAGAATAATAAATTTGTTAATGACATAGTAAAATATACAGTAATTACATACTGCGAAATCGTTAAGCCAAGTAACATGCTTGCTCAGTCATGAGTTTTTTGTTGCAAAATGTTATTTTTTTGGTCTTTGGCATGTTACACTTTATAAAATAGGTAAATATATAAAAAATCTCATTAAGAAAATGTCGATGAGATCTATTAAAATATTACTTTACAATTTTTAAATGAACAACCTTGACAGGGATTGGGACTGCGTGTGCTTAAAACAGTTACCGTGCACTCACAACTGTTACTAGAAACAACAGCAATGGCTGTAATGACACTGTTATGCGCACCAAATCATTACACAGTACTAGGGCCAGTCCTTGGACAGGTCGTCACCCTTCTACCATGTAATACTCCCCTCCCTTATTAGGTTGGATTAGGAGGATATCTCATTTTACGTCACGTGTGCTGCTATCTATTGCCTACACTAGGCATATATACGACAAGAGAATAATTTCGATCCGTAAACTTTCATTGTGACATATTGGACTAAACGGTATAAATAAATTATAAAATCGTTTTGGGTTTTCAGATTACTTATTATTTGATAACCATTGTAGTTCAAAAATACTTAAATAAGAAAAGAGTTTTTTAATAAGACGAGTGTGCTTAGAAAAAGAAACTTATTTGATTCTCGGTAGAGATTTAAATAATATAAACAAAGAACATGTCCCATATGTTTCAGAGATACACAGGTCCTGATAGACGTGAGCAAAGCCTTCGACAAGGTGTGGCACGAGGGACTGCTCTTCAAGCTGTCATCGTCTACATTGCCTGGCAGGATTTTCCGGCTGCTCCGCAGCTATCTCCACCTCCGGACCTTCTCCGTCAGCGTTGCCCGATCCACCTCCACGACCCGCCCAGTGACATCTGGTGTGCCACAGGGATCAGTCCTAGGCCCGATCCTGTACCTATGGTAGACAAACGACTTTCCGGTCGCTCCGAGAGTGCAGCTCTCCCTGTACGCGGACGATGCGCTCCTCACGGCCACTTCTGCCAACCTGAGGATGGCTGGGTTCTACATCCAGCGGCAGCTGCACCTACTGGAGCCCTGGTTGACCAAGTGGAGGATCAAGGTCAACGTTGACAAATGTAAAGTTATAAACTTCACAAGGTCAAGGAGACAAGCGGACGGCCGTCACCTGTCACTCAACGGCGACGACATACCGTGGAAGACTTCAGTCAAGTACCTGGGGGTACTCCTGGACTCCAAGCTGACCTTCACACCCCACGTCAAGAGGATCTGTGGCCAAACGAGGAAGGGCTTCGGCAGCATCGGCCCCCTGCTCAACTCCACGAAGCTACCGACCAGGACGAAGGTCCTGCTCTACACGGCTCTGATACGACCAGTGCTCACATATGCGGCCCCAGCATGGTACCACCTCACCTGCAAGACCGCAAGGAGGCAGTTGCTCGCTGTCCAGAGCGTGTGTCTCCGGCGGGCCACTGGGTCCCCCTGGTTCGTGAGGAACACCGTAGTCAGGGCTTCGTCCAACGTCCCTACCATCAGGAACTTCGTAGAAGGCCTGACATCTAGCATTGAGGAAGCTGCAGAGTCCTCACCGTGGGATCACATCCGTGAGCTTGAGCTTCGCGCCCAGGAAGTCCCCCAGTCCCCCAACTGCGTCTTCCCATGGATGACTGATGACATCGACTACAACTTCGACTGCACCACGAGACTTCACCCCACTGACAGGTAGCGAAAGCTACTAGGGCTTTGACCCTCGAGACACAAGGCAAAAGCCTAACCGGCAGAGGCCTTGAAAGATGTGGGGGATCCACCCCCCCCCCCAGGCACAGCGACTTGGACTTGGACTTGGAGAGATACACACACTGTACTACCAAGTTTTTTAATTGCACAATGTGCTGACTTGAGAGATATCATAATTAGCAGAGTTAAATGTTTATGTTATATTAGGACCTTAATAGGATAAGAATTCCAAGGTTACCTAATATAAAACAATAAGGCTACTGCTAAACATCGCATTGGACTATTAAAAACTAATAACTTTGAATTTAATTTAATACAAGGGATGAAAGTGACATTATAAAACTAGTTTCTAAAGAAACTTTAACAATGAAATTCATAAAATACTTAACGTCATAAAATATGTCTTTGTATTGAATACTATGAAGTAATTTCTTGTGAGAGTTGATAAAATGTAGTGACAAAAAAGCTTTTAGAATTTTAGAATCTTTTTAGTATTGTACGAAACATCCAAGACTATCTTTAAGAGGAATTTAATACTATAATAATTTGTACTAACCTTAGACGTGTTAAAGGACTCTTCACTTGTCTTTTTAAAGCGTTTGCCTGTCGGATATATAGCCTACTCTGACAAATCCTATGTTCGAACACTATACGCACCCTGAAGCAAGAGACAGGACGGGAAAAGCACTGGTTCCAATGAAACAAAAGTTATTTTTCAGAAGGTTTTAGAAAAAGATTTTGATTGGATATGTATAATTAGTTCTATTATACTGTATTAGTACATTTATTTTCTAAATACATTACATAACAAATATTTTGAAATAAAAAAATTGTCATGTCAATGAACAACATTTACTTCGTATCAAAAAAAAAAACAATGCAGACACTAACTTTGAAATAGCATAAAATATGTAAAATTATATTGAAAAATATGTAGAAACTTGTTGAATATCACTATGATAAAATAGAAAGTAATAATCAAAATCTCAGTACTCCTAGTGACAAAAAATGCTATGATGTATACTAAAAAGTGTATATCTCAAACAAACGTCTAACTATGATCTTTTTAGGGCCATTCATCACATCTAAGTATTATTAATGGTCGATAAATCTCAAATCTTTGTCTGCAGAATGCTTCCTTCACTGTCTTGTCGTAACGTTTTGTTTCTCTCTCTTCCAAGTTTTTGTCCCGCATTTATAATTTTATATTGAGGTCAATAATGTTTCTAAAGATTCCTATTATAAGTCTAAGCAAAAATATTTTTTAACTCCACATTGCTTATAAAGAAAAAGAAAATTAAATGAAGAAAGAAACTCAAGTGTGAAACATATTAGTGATTTCTAATTAACCTACGTGGAGTCACTGTGTGGTTATAAATATTTAATATTGTACGAACCAATAATAAAAAGGCTTACTAACGTCATCTATTTTGTCCCCGTATTGTTTCTGCCGAGACAATCGCCATCAAGTATTGGCCTCTTCTCAGTTGTTCGTCGGTTAGGGAAGGCCTATTGGGTTCCGTATTTTTATTAGGTTTTAATTAGTAATTTTCTTGAATTAATTTAAATTTTAATAGGTAATGCGCAACAGAACATGGTTGTTGTGATTTCAGTAATATGCGTATAACAACGCTCTGGTGTGATTTGTTTATTTTAACGTAGATAATAGTTGAGTAGCTATAGGTATACTTATTAAGAAATACACATTGCAGATATGATAACAGTGTTACTGTTTCTTGTATCGCGGAGTTATAGCATCTAAGAAATTGTGTCTGGAGAAATCCGTTGTCAAAAATTTCAAACAGTGAATTGATTTAAGTTTGGTCTGTAACAAAACTAATTATTCATAAACCAAAGCTCATCAATGCATACTAATATCCTTAATGTTTTACAGTATAAATATTAAGAAAACTAAAACAATTTCTTTATGATAGATATTTCAGGTCATTTAAATTTCTCTGAGTGTCTAGTGGTGTATTATTGGAAGTTTATTTATAAATAAAAGCATTTGACTTTTGGGATTACACGGTTTAATTAGCAAGTTTTTGCAGTTCAAAGGAAACGCTTATAATGGCTTAATATATATATAGATATATACAAATAAATTAATACTCATATTGTAGTGAGTTTATACAAAATGGAGAGAGCAAACAGGTGGCTAAAACAAAAATTTAAATATTTATGAGAATGAAGTAACAAAGTATTTCAGCAATATAATAACTAATATATTTTAACTACGAGATCAGTCCTAGCCGTGCTTTGTCACACCGAGCGGATGACACATCAAACATGACTTGATGAGATCTGGTAAGTAACAATATTTTACTGTCGGTGTTAACATTGGTATTGACCGTAACTATCTGCAACTCTGGAGCCTGATTCAAAGAATATACTTATGATATACATTCTTTAGCCTTGATAATATATTTGGTACTGGATTAATTTAAGTATATAAGTAAAAGATTTCAAATGCCCTCTATTACAAATCATAAAGTTAATGTGATTCAAATCTGCTTTTATAAAATGTTCAATAAGTCTTTGACAAGATTATTATGCCTATAAGAAACCATTACAGTTGAATTCCAACACAGTGAAACAAGGGAAATAATATTACAATGATAATATTAACAGTATTTCAAATCTAGTTAAGAAAGTTTCATTGCAGTATACTAATGTAAAATAACTGACTATTAAAATAAAAAAAGTAGTTACCTATAGATTTTGAGAGTGTTAAAACGCGTAAAACATATGGCAATCAATTTTGGCAACGTAATTCAGCGCAAGTTTTTTAAATATCACAAACATTATTAAATCAACAAATCATAACTTATTCATTGACAAAAAATACTAATGAAACTATAAAAAAAAGAAAACGCAGACGAGTTTGGTTCATAAGCTGTAAAGACTTATCTTTGTCAACAAGTAAATAACTATTAACAACCCCTTTTATATGGGCCATATCTAATATTTAATACATTACATTAAAATTGATCTGGGTGGAACTTGTTCGATGAAATATTTGAGCTATTGTTTGACAAGCAGTCTGTCTGTGGTAAAATGTGCGAGAAATGTTGTTATGGATGATATGGATAAAACCATTAAATGTGTTAAATTTTTTGTCAGTAGATTGTTTAAAAAATACAACATGCAAATGCCTAAGATAAAAAAGTTCATTGGCTATTTATGTTAAGTTTCCATATGAGTATTTGGTTTAGGATATAAGTTACACGAGTAATTACCCATTTCAGGCCACTTCTATCTAAGTGTCTTCAAAGACTCCATCAAATTTGACGAGGAACTTCCAGTGGTCAGCAGTCTAAAGCTTCAATGGGAAGATGAAAACAATACTAGACTATGTTGTAGACCTTATCATCGCCAGTATGGTTCAGGAACTGTCTTTTTAATAATAACTTTACAAATAGTATTTCTCTTTCCTGTATAATTTAAAACATAACTGGATTATTATGAAAGTGTTCTGTGTAAATTACACTTTGGACTTATGTTAAATTATGCTATTTAGTTTACTTTTATGCAGTTGTTTCTTTTAAAACAGTTACTGTTTTTGTGAGAAATCGGTTGTTTTAACCTCAATATAAAAATGACCAAGACAGCTTAAAATGCAAATTATTTTAACAACGTCTTGGCTAAGAATGAATGAATCTTGTTCGAATTTTGAAATTTAAGTTACATAAATACCAAGCTAACCTGTTGTTTAGTGAACGTTCATAATCATATTCTTTATTTAATCTTAAAATAATGCACCATCGCGTGTGTTCCATCATAGTCTCATTGTTATTTAAACCAATATGGATCGTAATGACCTAACCCATTTCTTAATATTTCTAGAAAAAAACTAGGAAAAGTATTTCCAAATAGCTTCATTCTATAATGGTATAGCGAAAAATCTCAGAAGCTGGGTTCTTTCTTCATAATAGCAAATTTTATATTATATTATATTTTATATGTATATTGTATTTTATTTTAAATATCACATACTTAAAATCTTTTGATAAAATAATTATTTTGCATTTTATTATATTTTCCTTTCGTAAAGACAAGAGAGTATAACGATCTGGAACAATTATGGACAATCGCCTTTTTTAAACATTACCAACAAATAATAGTTTATTACCTCCTTTAGTTAACTGATATGGCACTCTTCCTCTAGGAACAAACTCCACTACAGACTTTTCAACGTATTTTAATTTTCACGCATTCGTGGCTGATGCCATACCTAACATCGAAGTCTTTCAAATCCTATCGAAAATTGTCATCTTCAGTCAACAGATGTTAAACCGAAACTGCCAACAATCAGCAGTCGTTTGTTAGGTTAGTTGATGAAGGAGCAGAGCTTTATTATCACTGGCTGAAGCTTCACCATGCTATATTTTATATTCCTTCTTAACGATTTCTAAAGTTTCCGTTATTAAAAGTACATTAATTACAGATGGACCAGTATTTTTGTTTTGTCGAATTTAGTTACAACAAATTAATGCTAATATGTGCTAATAGTGCTGATATAATGCTAATTTGATCTCGGCTCATACACTAAGTAGTTCAATCTCTAACAATAGCTGTTGC
Source organism: Homalodisca vitripennis (assembly GCF_021130785.1). Lineage (NCBI taxonomy): Eukaryota > Metazoa > Arthropoda > Insecta > Hemiptera > Cicadellidae > Homalodisca > Homalodisca vitripennis. The sequence goes on along the minus strand of NW_025777654.1, from coordinate 16,310 downwards.
CGGCACTTGAGGCAGGTTTGCAACAGCGTTAAAGAAAAAGTAGGAACAGATGCAGTCCAAATCAAAGGGTTTCCGGAGGTAGATACATGCTGTGTTAAAAAGTCATAATACTAAGAGTTATTTATTTAACGTTAGCAAGGTATCCTAAGTTTGACGTTTCCTTGTTTCAAATTGATTAATTTGATATCCAAATGCATTTTTTACATTCCCCATACACTTAGAGCATGGGTTCACCACAGATTTTGACAATACGAAACATGTTTGTAATGTGACTTACTGTATACTAGAAGAGAGGGTAAAGCGTTACTTTCAAATTAAACCATACCGAAAGAGAAAGAGTAAATATTGGGAGTAAGGTAAGATGCTGTTAAATAGGGTATGTAAAAATATTTATAAAAATATAATTTAGTGATACTTGTTATGTTAATAGTCATCTAATTATATTATACTTCCTCTGATATCATGATGTGTTGATTGTAATAAATATCCTTTATTGCATTGTCACAATTAGAGCAGATGAATAAAATAAGATGAGTTAAATAATTGACAGTCAGGAGACTAGTGTAATATTTATGCATCGTTCCGTGAGTGGAAAAATGATACAAAAGAGCCTCACACAGTTCAAATGTCTATCAATCAACCGTTTAAAATCAATTCAAATACTCATCAGTGACTGTTCTCGGCTTAACACACAGTTTTCATCTCGTTTAGGAATTTTCTGAACTTCACATCAACAGAGCAAAGAACAGAAAGTATTTTAGAGTCGAAAAATTGTAAGCTATGCACGGCTTTTTAAATAGATCATGGTTGTCCATACAGAGTTTGGGTGTTTTGTTAATATTGGATTTCAGGTTATGTTTATTTTCTGGTAATTGTTCTATTCAGCATTAACTTCTTTTAGAGGTTGTCGAATATTTCTGGAGACTTGCCTTACGATTGTTTAATTTTACTTATTCATTAGTGGTTGTTTATGGCGGGTTAGGTAATTAACAACGGCTTACACAGAACTATTGAAAACTATGAAATACGATATTTAATCAATAATACTAGACATGTCAACACTAGATGTGTTTAAAATAGTGTTATATAAAATATAATACTTCTGTAAGAGCCAACAACAATCGTATACACATTACCAGTGTTTTCAAAACGTTTTTTTCATACATTGCTGTAACAACAGGAATTCCTAAACCGATATTAGGCTTTCCGACAATTTGGCATAGATAATGTTTTTCATTTTCTTCTTTGTATCCTTGGCGGAAGTAGGTAGGTTTTAATGGAAAAGACATTTTTTAGATACTTCCACGACAAATTTATTTTTAAAAAGCGCTTTCGCCGGTTAAGGCATCATCAGTAACTGATGATGCCATAACCGGCGAAAGCGCTTTTTAAAAATAAATTTAATGTGGAAATATCTAAAAAATAGATAATGTTACAAAAATAGAACACGATCTTTCAAGTATTGAGAATCTATCCTCTTCTTCATGTAAACAAATCAATGAGGTATATATTACTTACATACATGATTACAAATATTACTTAGATATTTACTATGGAAATGGGACCAAATTAAAACTGTAATACTTCTAGAGGAAGAACAGTAATGCAGAGTAACTCTGATTTATAAATTTTCATAATTAAAAAATTCTGATTTTGATCTAACCTGACAATAAAATTGAGTTTCAAAATAATATATACTTTTTGGTACTAGAGGAAGAAAGAGGTTTTATGTGACACGCATCATGTCCATGTCACTGACTCGGCCGTGTGCTAACTTTATTTATTGAATATATAGGTAATTTTTTGCACTAATTTTGTAAAAAATATTTATACTAGTAAGTAATAAAATATAAAGATTCTAGAGAGGGCCAGTGACAAGCCAGCTCGGCACGCCAGAATTTCATTATAGAAATCGTATCCTGAAAAAACTTATTTTTCTAGTTTTTCAACACAATTAAAATTACACACAAAATAGTAAATAGTTGTTAAAAAAAAATAGTGGCCAAGCCAAGCAACGTGATTTTCTGTCATGTTGGACTTTACACAGAAAAATTATCCTTATTACTGGTGGGTATGTTATCCTCGTATACGTTGATTTGTGAAAATTAAAATAAACTTCTTGAAAATATTATATAATTTTATAAAGAAAATGTTCATGTGATCTATTTAAAAGTTAATTAAAAAATAATAAATAACCAACCTTGTCAGGGATTGGAACTGCCTGTGCTTAAAACAGTTACCGTGCATTCACCACTGTTACTAGAACCAACAGTAATGGCTGCAATGACATTTTTATTCGCACCCAGGTTAGAGCATTACACGGTTCTAGGGCTAAACCTTGGGCAGGCCGTACCCTTTTACCATGTAATCCTCCCCCTCCCTTATTAGATTGGTGAATTGAAATATCAAGGTTTACGTCATGTCTGCTGCTATCTGTCGCAGAATATTTGCATCTACACGAAAAGAGTATAATGTAGAACCGTAATTTCTTTTTGTATCTCATTGAAATGTATGGTATAAATACTTTATGAAAGCGTTGTTTTATTTTTCAGATTATATATTTCATAAATATTGAGTACCCCAAGTATATTTAGGTAAGAAATGAGAATTTTTATAAAAAGAACCGGTTGAGATAAATAAAAAACTTATTTCATTCTCGGTTACCATTTTAATATTTATGATAAAGGTGCTACTCGTTATGATTGTCTGGTTTGTGTATGGTGTTGTTGATAATCTTACAAAGTCTTTCAAGTGCACTAGGTGCTTACTTGAGAGGTATATATATTTATTATTGTAGATAAGTTTGACGTTATATTAGGAAAGTGAAAGTATGATAATTCCACCTTCGCCAGATATAAAACGCCGCTAAATGTTGTACGACCTATTTTATACACACGTTCATAACAAAATACTAAAACAATTGCAACATTAACTTCCTTAGAAACTTTCTAACAATACAATTCAGAGATTTATTAAATCCAAACTTCTATAATTACAATTAAAAATAAATAGAAATAGTGGTAAATACTAGATATTTAGTATCGTAGAGTAATTAACCCTCATCTAAATTTATTATAAACAAATAATTATTTCAATATTTTAATAAACTTTACCATTTTATAAAGTCACATAAAAAAATAAAAGTCATATATAAATAATTTTATTTATTAAATTTGTGTTTGAATAGTTTTTAATTATTTTAAATTTTTCCTAGAGAAAACCAGCTTAACCTAAGTTTCTATAAAATTAACAGATAGATAATTTTTAGCTAATAATGAAATTTATATTTAGCTGTACCGTTTACGATATATCTTTTGCATGAAAATTCAAGCTACAAATCTTTAATTCCATAGGCTAAATTACGTAATGGATTCTCTCGTTTTAATAATTCTAATTATTACTAGAGTCCTACTTAATTTGAAAAATTTACTCACTTTGTAAATAACAGATTTAAACGTCTTTATCTCTCCACTTCGATATAGTGGTAAATACTATATATTATAGTCTTGCATAGCAGTATGCCTTTTCAAGATTATGTTTTGTTACAGTTTTTTAAATATTTATGCAAATTATAACACTTTTAGTCTGGTTATTTTTGCAAAAAATCAGGTTTTCAATATTTTATTTGGTAACTTTGTATTTGAATAGTTTTTAACTTTTTTAAAATATCTTTGAAGAAACTTAGTTTAGCCTACACTTGTCTATAATTAAAAGATATCAAAACGTGTGGATAGTATTGAAACTTTAGTTTGGATGTACCGTTTATACTTTTTTAACAACAATTTTTCAATGCTTGTAAACATGAAAGAACTCTCTTTTGAATAAATTTGGCCGCAAATATGATAGGTTAGTTATCATAGTTTTTATCGTTTGTGAATTATACTCATATATGTATATACTCGTACATTTCAGACAAGCTGCCACCGTAAATATTTAAAATTGAAGAACCTTTATCATTGAACGTACATAACTTTCTATGGGTTCCACGCAGAAAGAAAACAATCTCAATATGAACTTCAATTTTTACATATACCGTTTATCAATGGATTAGTGATAATGGTTTAATGGTCCGATAATTGCTTAACTTAAGATAATGATGGCAGCTACTTTCTTGAAATTATTTATGTATAGTTTTTTCTCAGGTAATTTATGAAAATGTACATAGATTGCACTAACGTAAAATAAGGTACAAAGTTCACTGTACGCCCTATATCAGACGCCGTTAGAATTTTTACAGTCGGGCAAGGCCTGTGACATATGATAATTGCATGCTAGACTATAACGTTTCTGTCTCTGTCTTTATTTTGCTGTCTCAAACAGTGTGGTGATGGTCATAATGATGATATGATTAAGTGCAGTATTTAATTTCATTATTAACAATTTTAAACGATATTATATCAGAAATGGAGATTTGAGCATTTGGCGTTATGTATTAAAATTCAGCATATATAGAATAAAGGACTAATGAAATAACTTGAACATTTCATAAAAATAAATAACGATAATTTATTATCAACAGTAAAAACAACTTCGCCATTTTAGTTATTTTACAAAGCATTATTGTAGGCTTGCAAGTTTAGCACAGTTTAATGCATATAATTAAAGCTATAAATAATGCTGTTGTATATTCAATGTAATTAAAATTAAGGGCACAAGTCTCTAAATATATCGATTTTATTGTTATGATAAAAAATATAGTTTCGTGCTAACAGTGTTACCATAGGTGTATCTAGGATAGCCTATTAAGGGGGGGGACTACCACTATCGAAAAATCTGGGAATTTTCCATTCCTCCTAGATAAGCTGAGGTCTTAGGACACATATACGGCATATGTTTAAATGCTATAATATTACAAATTTTAAATATAATTTCAGCTATCAGAGAATATTATTCATATTCATGCGTCAAAGAACGGTTACAACTTGTGAAAACTATTAGTGACAATCTAATAGCATATAAAGATATGAAAACGACGTTATTTTAAAGGGGTTTATAGGGGATCTGGAAAGATTGTATATTATTTATAGTCCATAAAATGGGCTTCTTGATTTTATGCCTTTTATTACGAAATGAAATTTATTTTTATTCTAATAATATGTATTGTAAATACATATTGTTAAATGTAGAAATAACTTAAAACCACTCTATTTATGTTAAAAGGTATTTATATTGGAACAGATTTATTTATTTAATTATATAAATGGATATTCTGTATTAGAATTGATAACATGTTATTTGAAATACGTTTTATCAAGATATAATTCTATTAAGTCCCGTTAACTGTTTTACATCCATATCCAGACCCGTCTCATTATACGAGGGTCGTCCATAAAGTAACCGCCGTTTGGGGGCGTGGCGCGATAAGTAGTGGGGGGTAGCGCCGCCATTCTCACATCGGCGTGCGCAGCCGTTCAGTACGCTTCTAGCTGTGCAAGGTAGAGCATCGTGCGATCACGCGTTCTTTTGTTACAACGTAAAAACATGAGCGTCGTGATAGAAAATCCCGCCAAGTGTGAAGTGCGTGGTGTAATAAGATTTCTGTGGTCGAAAAGTTACATAGCAGCTAAAATTCATCGTAAATAGAGTGCGGTGTATGGCCCAAACATTATGAGCAAAGGTGTAGTCCGTCAATAGGTTAGTTTTTTTTTTTTAATGGAAGAACGAACGTTCACGATGAAGACCGGAGTGGTAGGCCATCTCTCGTCAGTGATGAATTGGTGAACAAAGTGGATGAGAAAGTTCGCGAGAACCAGAATCTATGGAGCGTGGCACGACCATTACAGCTGCAGCTTACTGTGAAACCTTAAAGCAGCTACGACGAGCGATTCAAAACAAGCGTCGTGATCTTCTGACATCTGGTGTTGTGTTTTGTCCATGACAATGCCCGCCCTCATACAGCTCAAAGAACAACAGAATTTTTGGAAAAGTTCAAATGGGACGTTTTTGACCACCGCCCCCTACAGCCCGGACTTGGCTCCCAGTAATTTCATCTTTTCCTGTTCATGAAGTGGTGGGCTTGCATCTCAGAGGTTTGCGAGTGATGAAGAGCTTCAAAACGCTGTGACAGGTTGGCTACGTTTTCAGGCGGCAGATTTTTTTTAAAGACGGAATTTCAAAAACTGTTAAAAGATATGATAAGTGCTTGAATTTGTATGGTAAATATGTAGAAAAGTAGAGAAAAGCTGTAGTTTTAAAATTTATATAATAAACTTTTTGTATCTCAACTGGTTTATTTTATATTTCAAAACGGAGGTTACTTTGTGGACGACCCTCGTACATACGACAAAAGATATTCAATATGCTTCAGGAATATCCGTTTGTAAATAATGACAGGCAATAATTAAGTATAACTAAACTTGAAGTGTTCCTACTCTCCCCAAAAAACATTAACTAATAACACAGAAACATTGTACAATATTTCTTGAATTAATTGTATTAAGTATTAATAGTTTATATACACCTTAATGCTAATAGTGTTTTACATTAACAAATATAATAGAACTTGGATAGTTGGTATATCTAAGAAATAATAAATATCAGGATTTCTAAAATTTGGATTATGCGTACTTTATAATTATTGTATAGGGATATTTATGGATTGAAAATTAAAGTTTAAATAATCCAAGTTTGACTATATTTATTTTGTCATACCATCGTTATTTTACATAGCTCAGCGTAAAGAGTTTCAGACGGATAAGATAGGATAATCGGTTCGGTCCTGCCGATGGAGCTTGTGTATATCGCCTATCAGTTATTGGACAGACAAATGGATAAATTTCTTAAAAATTGAAAAATTTGTTAAGAATATTGTTCTTCCAAAAAAATGTTGAGAATTAAACTAAAAATTTGATGTATGTATTATATGTAACTGAAATTATTTACTTATGTATCTAAAGATTGGAACATAAGGCATGAAACTACTAAAATCAATGTTTAAAGTGCAACATATTATTTTTTTCTAACGTACGAAAACATTATTAGTTGAATTACGAAATTATGACAGTTATTTTTTTACCGTATAATACAACGACTTGAGTTGTATAGTGATCTGCACTAACGTAAATAACGACGGCCGACTGGCGAGTAGTGATGGGAGAATCGAGACGGTGTTTTTAAAAACACCACTGTATTTGAATATATATTGGAATACAAATATTTGAGTAGTTTTATCTGCGTTTAGTATTTTTAACAGGCAAGTCTAGGCTTGTCTTACTTCCTTCTCTTAATCCACTGTTTCTTGGTTATTTGGACCTAGAATATTGTAGTCAATATTGAGGCTAGAAATAGAATTCTTTCAAACCATATGTGAATCGACTCAAACCAGGTACAAAACCTACAAAATTGCGTGCCAAGCCGAGGGTAACTGATAGTAATATTACAGATGCGAAAGTGCCTTCCGTGTTTGTTTTGATTTCACGCCTAGACTATTTAATCGATTGTACTTAAATGTTACATAGTCATTCTTAGGGTCCCTTCGATGAATATAGGCTTATTATTATTCGTATAATTCCTTCGGGATACGCCCCACTAATCACTAAAGCTGTTAAAAATTCCTGTCTTGGTCTCTAAAGTTGGAAAATATGAAGTAAAAGAATGTTTTAAACGTAGTAAGCTCTTATGTGTAAACATTGTATTAACACAACACGATTATGTGTTTAATTAGTTTAACTAATATTTTTAATTTGTTTACATTTATAGAATAAGGGCACAAAAGTTGCCGCCTCCATCTTCAGCCTGAGTCCTCGGAAGGCTTCTGCATAACTAAAGTAACAACAATTCTTAACTCAACATCATGTTAAAAAGTTAACAAATTAACTTACTGCTTATTTTTACCTCAATGAATTAAATGTGAATGTGTACATGTAAGATGTTGAATTTATTTTGTTTAAACATTGTGGGAAGGCATACTTACAGCACCTTAAGGAACAATTACGGAGGGACTGGGCCTTAACATGATTAAACAAACCATTATCTCTGAGACTACTACTTAAGGACACAAACGATCACAATGATTAAACCAAGTGGAAACACAACACAATGCACGGGGCATTAAATTAAATTTGTATTGCATAACATCGTCGACGGAACATTACATCAATTTCTAACTTATGAGATATACGATACTGATTAGGTATATCAATACTTATATAATTCCTAGATTGGACCGAGGAAATAGTAGACTATGATATAGCTAACCTGTGTTTAAAAGAAGGAACATGCACTTTATTGTATCCTCTTTAAATATGGGTGACAAGTGTCATGTAAGTATTAAAATGTGTTAGTATTGTTGACGTTGATTTTAATTATAATTTTCAATAACAATATCTCCATCCATACATTATGAATACTGTAATGTAATGAATCAAACATAATTACCACATTATATTTAAGTAAATACATTCGTTGAAACTATAATTAATTTGGGCAATAAGTACAAACCTGAAATAAGAATTACTCACAATTTACTTTGCTTAACCTCTTATCCTCTAAATTATGAACATCAATGAAGAAATGGGTGCTTCATACGTGATATATGACTAATTAATTTTTTTTAATATCACAGGACCCTACCGTATTTTATCACAAGTGATTTCACCATGGAAGCTATGCATTTTGACTTTAGAGTACCTCTAAATTGGTCTAAAATAGTTAAGTTTTTTACTGGACTTCGGGAGAGCTATTCAATCAAATGCACCGAATTTCGCATATAAAATGCGGGTGAACCTGGGGTAATTTACTAGTGTTTTGCATAAACTAAAATATTCTCAAAGTCCATCGATTTTGAAGAGGAGATTTAAAATTTTAATGGGTGGCAATAATTCGGATTTGTTTTGTTTGAAATTATATAATTTAACTTCTTCTACTTCTATAACAACACAAGTTAACATTTATTATATTAGCCTACTAATAAAGTACGTAATAAACTGGCATATTTAGTTTAAAAAATATAAAAAATCGCATTAATCTTGTGGTTTTATCGCAAATCTGTATGTAAAATAAAAATTATACCTCAAAATTCCCATTTTTCATATTAGTATTACACTTGAAAATAAATAGATAAAAGTCTAAATTCAGAAAGATAATTGGTCTTTTATGTAGAGTGTCTATAAAAATGCTCTCGGTTGCTTTAATGTACCATATAAAGTAATTAAAGCACATGCCTGAGCTGTTTACGACAAGGTCAAATGTTTCAACAATATTAAGATATTCCTTAATAATGGGTTTTCTCACATTTATGTTATTATTTCTGTGATGCCTTTAAACGTCACTTCTTGGCTCCTGTATTTTCGTAATCCGTATTTTTAGGTGACATTATGTTACATCAACTAATACATAATCATTGTTTGTATTTGTTCAGGCTTTGTGCAATGCAACATACGGCTTATATCTTTCCGTTATGGATGATTGCTTGTTAATATGCTTGATAAGACAAATAAATCAAAATTTGTAACTAATTTTTCAAACCTGAAAAAGTATTAAAACATTTCTTTTAACAATTACCGGTAGTTTGCTAACCATTTAATGAGTTAGAAGTAACTAATAATAATACTACCGTGCAATTTGCTGTATTAAAGAGAGCTTTCTATAGGATTAGTAAATAGATCAAGACAGAGAGAGCGAATGGGATGAACTGATTTATAACTTCTCTGCAGTACCATTAGCTAGACCACTTGACTTTATAAAGCCCAGAATTTGCTGCAGAACAGTTCATTGAACTTTTATCCGTTATGTATTTCTAAATAGACAAGGATGTTTGTAGTATTGTGTCACAAATGGATAATAAATTAATAAGATTGGTACTGATTGATTAATTAATTATAAACTATTAAAGAAACACATATGCTTAAATTATAATTATTTTTCACATAACAGGCTTCTATAAGAATATAACTAGATACATCCACTTAGGGATACGGACTTCAAGTCAGTAGCCTAATTTTTTGTTCTCGGAATATTTACCTGATTGATATGCAAAGCTATATTCAGTTAATTAAAATTCCATTTAAATATGAGGTCATATTTATTTCAGTGTACATGTCCAGGAATCATTCGATCCAACCATACAATTAACTTTAATTCTACTATATACAAAATCTGACTAGTTTTAGAATATTTCCTTCTCTAACTTTCCAACTTTGTGATTTGTTCTCTATTTAACTGACCTTAAAAGCGAAGTTATTTTTTGATAAATCGGTACGTTTGTAATAAATAACATTAAAAATATGAGAAAAGTTGTAGTTACCACAGATGCTTATTACAGCTTCACTTAATTCCTCTAATCAACAAACGTTTCCATTTACAACGCTATTCCTTTGCAAAACTGTCATAGTTTTTATCGTCTCTGAAGAATGTGTCCAATAACGTGTATAAAATTAACTGGATCTTGTTACTAAAAATATTTAAAAAAAACCACGAAAGTATAATTTATTTGAAAATATTCAATAACTTCAATACCAATTAACCACATTACAACACAACAATCAACTGAGAAAATTAAAACGGTGAGACCATATTTTACATTTAAAAGTAATACTCAAACACATAATCTCTATTACGTTAATTTGATTTAGGTTAATTTGTGTCACCTAGGTGGACACATTCTTTGTTCAGAACATTTAGCTGTTACTTTGGTAGTTAAAAACTTTTTAAGTAGGCTAAGGCTGCAATGAAACTGTTATGCGCATCCAGGTTAGAGCATTATATGGTACAAGTTGGCAACACTGATTGCCTGAAGAATACAATCATAATTACGTGTCTGAAATTTTATTGATTAAGAGTGGTTTTTACTCACTGTTGGGTGTTGTATTCGTGCTGTCTGGAAACTGGTTATTTATGCACGATCGAAATCTGCTTGAACGTCGATCGGAGGAACTGTGAGTAATTGGTGCATATTGACTTTGCTCATGGTTGTCTTACGACATTATCATCGATCTGCATGCAGTAGACGGTAGCTGGTCTGTTGATCGGCGAAACTGATCTGTGGCGCATGCGCGCGGTGAACCACTGCTGCCACGCGCACGGCCTGACCTGTACCTGCTCAACTCACGGCTGGCGGAACGGAGCATTTACTGCTGCGCCTGCCGCTGACTGAATAGGTCCCGCCTGACATCGCTGCCTGCGCCGTGCAACGCTCCGCATCGGGCGACATGGTGATTCATACCCGTTCAACTTTAGCGCAGCTATCATTAATTGAGGCTATTCTAAATGACGCAACGGGTTTTGACGACGCTACTGAGTGCGTGATTACTCGTATATGTACGCAATTAAAAAGATTGCGAGTAAATTTTCCCAGCGTAGATTTTGATGAGCTCGAAACTGATTTTTGCGAATTATTAAAAAAGCTGAATGACTCAAATATTTTGAGTCAAACCTTACATTCTGAAAATGAACATTTAAAGTTGCATACTGGTGCCTTGGAAAAAAACTCCAAGATGAGAAATGTCAAAGACGTTCTGAGCTGAATGACTCCTTGAACGCTCAAGATGTGATTTTAGAAGAGAAAGACGCTATTTTAAGTGAGAACTTAATGTTAAAAACTAGTTCTAGTAAACTTAGGTCTAAGTTAGATGAACTTATGAATGATTATTCATGTGTAAATGCATTGCAGTCCGAAAAAGATATGTTAATTAAACAACTCAATTGTAACATTGATGAGTTAAACAGAAAGCACGCAGATTTATCCTCTTTGGTAAATACATTGAAAAATCAACTAAAATCAGCAGACGCCGGGACGTGGCTAATGAATAGATGGGTAGACGATAGAGTCCTAGACTCATAATTTGAAACATTTGCAAAAGCCTTTTCTGATCTACCTTGTAAAATCTTATTTTTGGGCCCAACTCTTGTTCAGATGGTAAAATTGGGGGCAGAAGATGATGCTAAGGCGCTTCTGTCGCAGGTGTGTCCCTTTCATCCTCGCATTATGTTTTCTGTTGTGTTAGTAACAACGTCGCGACCCTGAAAGACGACTCAGGGACGCACTGGAGTTTGTTATTTGTGGATGTTGCTGAGGGAGCAGCTTATCATTTTGATTCCCTAAACCAGTCAAATAACTTATCTGCTAAGTTAACGGCCTCAAAGTTGGGGGTGGAAGAATGTAACTTTACTGAAATTAGCTGTGTGCAACAAAAGAACAGTTTTGAATGCGGTATAAGTGTGCTAGTGAACACTAGACTTGTAACTGAGGGGTTTTGTGCTCGGGGGACCACGTCTCAATGTTCTTTCATGGACTGGTACAGGAACCTCTTTGCGCCGGACTTTACTGCTGACGAGGAGTCTAGTGACAGACTGTCTGATGGTTCTTTAGTGCTACCCCTGCTGAGTTGTGCAAGCCCTAGCAAGGTTGAATCATTGCCTGTAAATAATGTAAACAGAACTGTAGATTTAAGTAAAACACAACCTGAATGTAAAAATAGCCAAAACTATGAGTCATACAATTTAGATCCCAGTGAATGGAATGTTGTCAAACGAAAGCGAAATAAGACTACTAGTCATAAATCCCAAACATACTGTGTAAAAAAGAGGCCTGGGCCGCTATGTAGAAATCGTTATCATGTTTTAGATGGTTCAAATAATATAACATGTGAAAATGATATTAGAGTTATTAAAAATGTATCAGGTGTATGGAGAGAAAAACCTAAACAGAAATCGCAGTCTAGAAATAGTTTTAAGCGAATAAAACGACTGAGGGCAAATGTAGTAACAGAGTCAACCGAAAAGCCGGCTTCACCCTATGCATGTTCTGTAATGGGATCAAACGGTGAACACCAACAATTACTTGTAAGTGAGGGTTGTACTCCTGAGCGGTCGCGGGGTACTGATCGGCAGGTTAGCGGTAGGACATTAAAGAATGTCTTGGTCATCGGTTACTCATTGTTGCGATATGCTGGGAATCTCTGCTTGAAAAATGGGGCCACCTTAGATATCAATCCAGGTGCAAAAATTGAGCATATTAAGCAAAAGCTTTTGAAGTATGTGCCAAACCAGCCAAAAATTATTTATATTCATGTTGGCACCAATAATCTTGTTGATGGTTATAACAGACGACCTGGGTACAATGGCGGTTGGGGGAAGCGCGCGGCACTTCATAGCATGGCGGACCTGTTGAGTACCGCAAAAAAAAACACTTTCCAATTTCTGACATTATGTTGAGTAGTGTTTTAACTAGGCGAGACATTGCACCACTACCACTTTGTAATTTTAATGAACAGCTAGAAGTTATGTGCATTAATTTTAATGTCACTTATGTTAACGCGAACCGCCTGGTGAGGGGGTATCACCTTGCTCGTGATGGTCGTCACTTAAATAGGGCAGGAAATTTTCTGGTTCGGGAATTTTATTTTCAGGTGTTTGCACGAGAAAAAACCTTTTCCGGGTGGATGTTCGCCGGTTTCCGCAGTTCCTGGCGACTTTGGAGCTGTTCCTGAGGTGTCACAGGCTTCTGTTCAGCATAAGGAGTCGGGAAACGGCATCAGAGGGGCGAGTTGTTTTCCAGAGTAGGGCACTTAAATGTGAGATCAATGAACACAGGTTTCCAGGAGCTGTGTGCGGTTATTGATGATTTAAAATTTGACATTCTTGGTCTCTCGGAGACGTGGTTGACTTCAGATGTTTCCTCAGATTGTTTCATTGTAGATGGCTACTCTTTATGGCGCAAGGACAGACAGGGGCTGAGGGTCTCCCGGGAGCCGCTGGTGGAGGAGTGGCACTCCTGGTTGCAAATCATCTGCAAATGACGCAGGTCTATTTGAACAATGTTGACAGTCGCTTAGAATATATCTGTGGCAAGTTTAGTTTGAGAAACAAGAAGCTGTGTGTGTGCGTGGTATATAAACCACCCTGTGTTATATATTCCACCCTGAGTTCTATTTTGTTATTCTTTGTTTATTGATCAGATGTTGGATGTTGATGATGTTGTTTTGTTGGGTGACATTAATGTAAATCTTATGGATACTGGTAAGGCCGATTGTAGATTCCTGAAAAACCTGTATGAATCGTTAGGGTTGGTACAACTCATAACAGAGCCCACTCGTGTCACCGAGAGCTCTTCGACATTGATCGACCATATTGTTGTGAATAAAGGTCTAGACATAGACAAAGTTGGTTTAGTGGATACGTCCAAAATTCTTGATTCAAGACGTAAAGAAATTACGGACCACCACCTGGTATATTGTGATCTCAGGTATGGCAACTATAGGCCAAAGGAGAAATTTTATAACTTATCGAAATTTTTCCAATTTCGATGTGTCTCTTTATGTTTCTTTATTGTCAGGTATTGATTGGGATGATATTGAGACAAAGACCTCGGTCGAGGAAGTTAGTCAATTGTTAACTACCTACATTGTCCAACTGCTTGACACCTGCGTACCGTTAACAAGAAAGCGAGTCACCAAGAAGAAAGCCCCATGGCGGAGTGACGAGATAAGAGAGCTCACAAAAGAAAAAAATTATTTCAAACACAGACTGCATGATGGTGATGTTTCGGCTGCTAGAACTTTGTACTGTAAGGCACGAAATAAATTGAACTGCGCCATCAGAAGAGCAAAACGAAACTTACTTTAAAAGACAAGCTGAATTGTAAGGACTCTAAATCATTCTGGGGTGTTTTACGGTCCGGTGGAGTGCTGGAAAATGACCGTAATAGTGACGATATAAGATTCTCAGCTGATGACCTCAACAGGTACTTTGCAGGCATGGGTGGTGGAAGCAGGATTAGCCTCGAGAAACTGAATTTCTACAGAAACAATGTTTGTGAGGATCTAGCGCATGGTTTCAATTTTGTGCCAGTTACTGAGGGTGAGATCAAATGCATAATGAATAACATTACGTCAGTGGCTGTGGGGACTGATGTAATATCTATCAGGCTAGTGAAAGCCATGAGCCCATATTGCTTGGGAGCTATTACGCATTTTGTTAACCTGTCCCTTGCTTCTGGGTGTTTTCCATCATGCTGGAAGCAAAGTCTTGTCACGCCCATACCCAAAATAAAGAATCCAAGTTTGATTTCCCAATTTAGGCCGATATCGATCCTTCCGGCCATGTCAAAAATCCTTGAGAAGGTGGTGGTGAATCAGTTGACAGCTTTCATTGAGGCTGAAAATATTCTTCCTGTACATCAGTCTGGTTTTAGGAAGTCTTTCAGCACTACCTCCGCCTTGATAAAACATTATGGATGAGCTGCATGTAGCGAAAGATAAAGGTTTTGGAAGTATTTTGGCGACGCTTGATTTCTCTGAAGCGTTCGACTCAGTGAATTATGAACTGTTTCTTGCCAAATTAAATTTCTATAGGTTTAATGAAATCGTTATAAAATGGTTTGGCTCATATTTGAGCGGACGGAGTCAGGTGACGAAGGTAAAAGAAAACTGCTCTTCCTCGCTGTCGAAGGATACAGGGGTTCCTCAAGGGTCATGTTTAGGGCCTGTTATGTTCATTTTATATACTGCTGATCTTGAACTTGCATTGTCCTCGTGTTCACTCTACTCCTATGCGGACGACTCTCAGATGCTTCTAACATATCCCCCTCCAGGTGTCCATGAAGCGGTGCAGTGTTTCAATGCTGATCTGCGTAGGGTTAAAGAGTTGTCGGAGGGACATGGCCTAAAGTTGAATGCAGATAAGTGTTCTGTGGTGCATTTTTGCTCACCATCCATTAAAGAGACCATGAACAGGAGTATTCTCTCTGTTTCTGTTGAGGGTATTTGTTTGGAAGATCGTGTTTTTGTTAAAGTCCTGGGAGTTATAATTGACAATCAGCTAAAACTTTCTTAAACATTGTTGAATTGATTTCTCAACGTGCATGTGTAAATTGAGAGTTTTGAATAGATACAGAGCGTTAATTCCAATGCTTTCAAAGCTGCATATTAGTAAATTCTCTGGTATTTCCATCAATATATTACGCCCTTCCAGTGTTTGGTAGCTGCTTAACTCAAGAGGCAAATGTCATCCTTGCACGGATACAGAACAGTGCGCTGAGGTTTGTTTATAATCTAAAAAAATTTGACCACATCTCACCTTATCGCAAAAGAGCAAATTTACACTCTGTTCAAGATATTTGTATGCTCCAAACTGTGACATTGGTGCATAAGATTTTGGTAACTGGTGAACCCTCTTACCTGAGACGGAAACTAGTGGCAGCGAGCGACTCTAAGAGAACGGCACACTCGACAGGACGACAAGCTGCAACTGCCGCGTGTGCGGTTGGAGGCTACAAAAAGGTCCTTCTCGTACTTTGGGCCCCAGGAGTACAATGCCTTACCACCAGTTATAAAGACTTTGTCTGTTAAAACTTTCAAAAAGGAAGTTAAAAC
>NW_025777653.1:0-22500 GCF_021130785.1 Homalodisca vitripennis | reverse complement strand
GTATTTACTGACGAACCAGACGTGTGATTGTGGCGCAAACTCCCAGACAATTGAGCACATAGTAAACGACTGCCCTTTGCGATTGTTTTCTGGTGGTCTGGCTGGTCTGAGTAGTTTAGAGATGGGTCTCTAAACTGGCTCAGTAATTTGGATTTAGCTTTGTGACGGGAGATTTTAATATTATTTTTTAATTCATGACTCAAGAACTTTGTTCTTACGTACTTTTTAATAATTGTAATTTTCAATTTATTTATTTATGGATAGCTGCCTTTGTCCCCCATACGATATATATATATAGATACACTTCATTGGTTCAAACACTAAGTTTTCTGATCCTTAAAGTAAAGGTGTTATTTTATAGCTATTATAAATAAGTTATTTAAAATGTCTGAATATGTTTCAAAGCAATATATGATTAACACTACAGAAATGTTGCTGCGTCTACAACAGTTCCAAGCTCATTGTAAATCACTTTGGCTAATAGAAAAATAAGTAAGAAACTGTTGTTTAGTGATTAAAAACAAGCATTACAGTTTATTAGTTACAATGGCAGGACTAACAGTCAGTGACTTGGAAGTGGAACTGTACCTCTAGCGTCAGACGTAAACCTTTATTGTCTATCTACGTGATAGCTTGGTACATTTTAGTAACTCCGTGTTCGTTAAATGTTATGCAGACAAAGTCCTATTAAAGTAACATTCTAAATCAACCAATTGCAATCTACATTTATAATTTATAATTCAGTTTTACAATATAATTATGTACTATTAGAGAACTATTTTAGAGTTATCATTACTGTTTAGAGACTGGTTATGACGTACGATGTATGTAGTTATTTTTATTAGACTCTATATTTTGATAAATTCCTCCACTCTTGAGAAATTTCTATCAAGATATCAGTAAAGTGTAATGAACTAAACCGGTTCAGTAGGACATTAGACCATATTAACCAAGGGTTACGTTTAGAAAAGGTTAGTTCACTAGGAAGATAAGTCAACCATCAACCAAAAAAAGTAACCAGGAAGTTGAATTCGCCAGATAATTATTTTAACGGGAGATTTATGTAGATAAGAAGGTTAAATGACAAGAAAGTTGAACTAGAGAGATAAAGCGGTTACCAATCACTTAAGATCACCAAGAGGTTAAGTTGAGGAGAGGAATTAAATATAAGTAAATAATTTTATTTTTACCTATATTGTTTTATAATGTTCACATTATTCTACGTGGTAAGTCGGACGATTCAAATTATTACGTATTAAAATTATGGATTAAGATTTATGAAAGGTGCTCCAACCATCTTTCAATCATTGCAACGAATAACTCGGTTTTCATATCGTTGCTATAGCCTAAGTATTATATGTATGACGTGTTACTCTAATGTTTGATGAACCAATACTAACCTTTTAAAATATTCGGATGAAGGAGATTCGCTAAATGCTGCTTGAGTTTCATTAATAAACTAATATAGCGTTGATCAATTTTGCGTTGTATAAAAGATTTGGATTCTTATCTGTGTTTTCAGAGACGACCCTAAAACCTAAGAAACTCTCAAATGACATCAGACAAAGGAGAATGCTATCGTAATAGGATTTTAAGAGAGGTATAGTGATATATGTTGAGCCATATTTGATTTCAGTAGTAAAGCGCTGGTCAGCTGCTGCTCTGTTTGTTAGCAGAGTTTTATCCTTGTAGTAGATGATGTTTCTTGATTGACATGACATGTAATATTATGTATGGAGCATGGAGCATAAAAAAATATCATATACACTAAGTGAACATTATAGATAAAACTATATAATATTAATATTCATTCAGTCTCATCGCCTTTGATCGTGTAAAAATTCGTATTAAAATACTGTGGAATGGGAATACAAAGCGGCACACTAGGATTGTTACACCTAGAAATGTATTCATACGAAATTTAAAAGGACACACATTCTCATCACTTGAAAAACTTGAGATTTAGTAGCACATCCTAGGGTTCCAGCATAGTTAAAGTAGGCTGTAAGATTTGATGTGATCACTCAGCCTGTTACGGCAAGAGTGAGTGTATTGTTAGTATAATGTAATAAAATGTGTAAAACATGAGAGAACTGAGTTGAACTTGCCAAATATATATTGCACCCTGTGTTTAGCGCCATGGACATAATATAGGTTGCTATATTACGAGTATTTAATTTTTTTCTTAGCATTTACATGGTAACAAGCGATTTTAGGTCTAAGTTAGATGGGAGATTTGCTCAGAATCTTGATCTTAATAAAAAAAAACCATTTCAAACATGTTTTATATTTACTATCAGGCATTACATTCCTTGTGCTTGAATTTTATAATTTTTTAAAGTTTCAATAGTTTACACTTCTATTATCTGGGAAAAGAGTAGATGTTTTCATTGTATAACGTAATGTAACTGGTAATAATACTTGTAAATATACACAATAGAAAAACATTTATTATTATTATTAATCCTAATCGAAGAGTTGTTGAAGAGTACTAGAAGAATAATATTGAAACAATAAATCAATTAAACAACGTTTTAAAAAATTACTGATAACATACATTTTTTATAGAAATTATTTTAAAAATTCAAGTAAACTTGAACAGTTTTACTAAAAATATAGAAAATGTTTTTCATTTGTAGGGAAGTAAATGTGTTTATTCGCTAGATATAAATAAAATTTGAAATTTATAATTTATTAACTCAATCAAGATATTGTTTTATTAAGCAGTAATAATGTCAATCAGTGAATTAAATACGACAAACTTTCTTGTTGTTGAGGAAGTTTTAGGTTCGCCAATAATTCTTTCACAGCTGATTACATTCTTAGGTTCACTCAGCAAACATTCTGGAATCTTTTGATCGTTTTTACAAGTATTACTTCTATCATATTGAGTTATCATATTATTATTAATAATACAGGCCTTGCCGTTATTTATGTAGCATAGTATGTTCTATCAATGTATGAATAGTTTCTAATTTTGAAAAATAAATAAGTACGTTAAAACAATTAATATGTAAATAATATTTGAGCTGCAAAAAAACCAACTGAAGTGAAGAATGTAAGAAAAGCCATTTTTATTTTTTAAATCAATCTCTAGCTTTGTTTTACAAAGTGTTACAATGTTTTAGATCGAGATTCTTAATAGAAGTTGGATTTTAATTCATTTGAGAAAATTAATATAAAAATAAAATTTAATTCCGTAAGCAAATTAATTCAAGTTGTGTTTAAGATTTTATTTTTTTTTTCGTTTTATATTAGCGTTCGGTTTTTACAGATAGCTCATATTAATTTCAAATTTCTTTAGTAAATTGTTTAGTTTTTAAGATAGTAAATGAATATATGTAAATTTTAACGTATTTATTTAATATTAATATTATATAATAAATAGTGTAAGAACTAAGTTTAATGTTTTTCAATTTTTTTATTATGTTATTTAGTTTGTAAGTAATTTTTATTAATATTTTTATGCAAGAGTAAATCTCGGGGTAGATATAATAATAATATAATATAATAATAATAATCTCTTTATTGCATTCTTTTTAACAATTTTTACATCGTATCGCAATCGTCAACAGTTTTTATAAGTCCATTTACACGAGATCATCCACACATTCACACAACCTCACACTCACAATTCTTGCAATCATTCAGGTCACAATCGCATTGACCTCAGATCCAGCAATCTCAAATATCCCAGCGGCTTGACATGAATTCATCAATAGAGTAGAAAGCCTTGGACTCCAAAAGGAGCTTGAGACCGTTTTAAAATTGATTTTGATTATTGGAAATTTTGATTTCTTCAGGGAGCCTGTTGATTAATCTGACACCAACTTCTTGCGGTAGATTTTGCGCTAATGTCAATCTGTGTTGATGCGTGCGAAAGTTGTCCCTGCCTCTAGTTTCATATTGATGAACGTCCCCGCCACGAATCAAAGTGCACCTTGATCTGCAGTACACGATCACCTCAAAAATATAGAGGCAAGGCAAAGTCAGCAATCTCAACTCCCAGAAAGATTCCCTACACGACTCTCTATAATTTTAAACTTTTAATGATTCCTGACAGCTTTTTCTGGAGTCTAAAGACGCGCTCCATTTTGTTTTTTGCACAACTTCCCCAAAGTCTTATTCCATACGCAAAATTGAGCATGGATTAGGCCATAATAGGCCATTTTTAAAACGTTCTGGGGAACAAAATTTTGCTAGATTGCGCAGTAGCATATATACCTGATTTAGCTCTAGCATAGACCCTGTCAACATGATCGCTCCAGGTCAGTCCTTTGTCTAGAATCATTCCCAAAAAGTTTGTGGAGTTATTTTCTTCGAGAAGGTCGTCATCTATAAATACGGCCGGACGCACCACTCGATCATGCTGACGAAGGCCGAAATTTACTACGATTGTTTTTTGACTGATTTGTTTTCAGATTCATTTCAGTGAAATACTGAATGCAAGTGTTCAGTTCCATGAATGAGGTGATTTTCTAGTTCTTCTATTGATTTACTTTTAAAACAAAGAAAGAGTCGTGTCATCGGCATATTGAACCGGTTTTCCATGCTGGATAACTGAATTCAATCCGCCGACATAAATTAAAAACAGGAGAGGCCCAAGGATAGAACCTTGAGGAACACCGTGGGCTATTTTAATTTTGTTTGAAATGACGCTCGAAATCTCCCACGCACTAATGTCGATCCTTAAGTTAAGAACCGATCCATAAGTGCGGGACACCCCGAATGCCACATTTCTCCAACTGGTGCAACAGTGTCTCGTGGTGCACGCAGTCAAAGGCTTTGGACAAATCGAGAAATATACTAAGCACATGCTCTCGTCTATCCAAAACCATCGACAACATTGTCCAAAAGGTTGTTCACAGCGTCAATTGTGGATTTGTTTTTTCTAAATCTAAATTGTTCTGGATTCATAATTTCGAATTCTTCCAGAAAGCGTTTCAAGCCTTTCGTAGAAAAGTTTTTCAAAAACTTTACTGAAAACTGGAAGAATTGATATTGGACGATAATTGCTTGTAAGACAAGGATCGTCCTTTTTGAAAATTGGGGTGATCTTGGCCGTCTTTAAAAGAGATGGAAAACTTCCAGTCTCCCATGAAAAATTGATCAATTTTGTTAGAGGACTCAAAATATGCTTGAAGCATCGTTTGAGTAGCCATACTGACATCCCGTTTGGCGTCACCGGTCTTTTTTGATTTCAGTCTCTGTACTGACACGTGCTACCTCCTCTTCACACACAGGAGCCAAAGCCATGGACGCAACTGGTCCCCCAGTCTCTTCTCCGTGAGACTGAGGATTCTTAAATGACGAATTCGTAAAAGCAACGGTTGAAAAGTATTTGTTGAACTCGTTTGCCACTTTTAATTTATCTTCAAAAATTTCATTATTAATTTGGATTGCAATAGATTTGGAACACTTCTTGGAACCTCCGTCTCGAGAAAAGTTATTAATTATTTTCCAAGCCGTTTTTGGAAAAAATTTTCACAGGTACCCAAGGCTCTATTGATGTCATAGGCTTTTGCAGCTCTTATGAACCTTCTTATAGATTCTCCGATACCTTCTAAAAAACATTTTGAAATCATAATTTTGAGTATTGGTGAAGATTTTATAGAAGAATTGGAGCCTTTCTCGAGATATAAGAATTCCTTTAGTTATCCATGAATTTTTGCAGCTTTTTACTGTTTTTTTTGTTTTTCCTGAACGGGCATGCAACATTCCAGATAGTGACTGAATGTGTCACTAAATTACTGATACATGTCATCGACATTTCCACACCCCACTTAAAGACTCCCAAGACTCGGTTTTTTAAAATATCTATTCAGGTGGCAAATGTTTTGGGAAGTAATTGCCCTAGTAATTTTAAATTTTGGGATTTTGATTTTCCAGTTGGCATCCATGCCATGAATCACGACTTCCTGCGCAAAGTGATCAGAGATCGCAGAACTTAATACAGAGACTGTTGTGTTAGGAATATTGGTGATAACAATTGTCGATGGCAGTACGCGACGTGGCTGTCACTCGTGTTGGCAAATTCACGGACCAATTTAGATTGAAAGAATTTAGAAGATCGCGAAGCCGCTGGGTAAGGGGATCGCCCCCGCTGTGGTAAGGGGTCGGGGCGATTAATGTTAAAATCGCCAGTTATTACAAACCTTGTTGATTTAAAGGAGAGACCACTCAGAAGGTGTTCCAAGCTTTCGAAAAAAGAGGAAAGGGATAAAAGTTCGCTAATTCCGCCTCAAAATTAGGGTCATTTTTTCATTTAATTGTTCTTCCAAATCGTTCAACAGGAAATTCCTCCCGCAGTGATTAACAATAAGATAGCTTTGCGAATTTCGTTGCTAAAAACTGTAGGAAAATACTAGATACGACAAGAATTAGCCCACTGGCCTATACAATTGTTTATCAATTTTATTATTCTGTTTAATTGAAATGTATAGACCACGAGTCCATGCAAGAGTATGTCAAATATTGTGAACCAGAGAGAATGTGGTGTTCAGCACAATTGTCTAAAGTTTAAATGTATCGTAATAACGAAAGAACGCAAGTTCGAGGAAGAGTATTTAGGAACAGTATCGTAGCAACAGGGAAAGCCAATTAATATAGTCTGGACTTTACCCAATTCACTAAATTGGGAATGTGCACATGTAAGGCATTGCATTTTGGTTTCCATAGAATTTTTTGGGATGGCATGTTTACAGTAGCTGAAGGACCAAAAACGCATCGACTGGGGGAATTAGCTTTGATTCAACAAACTGTTCGTGCGGTGAGTTTAATTTAAGGAAACAAGCGAGCGGAATGAGTCCGTGATTACAGCAAGTGCAATCACAACACAAAGCAATACACGAGACTACAAGGTAAGCGATGTTTATTAGGTATAAACAAACATATAATTTCTATACTAGCCCGAGGAAATTGTATGATATTGTGGACGTGGTTTAGGAAGGAAGAATATGTACTTTAGTGTATCATGTTACGAGTATAATATAAAAGTATTGAAATGTGTTAGTATTATTGATGTTGGTTTTAGTTTAGCAATAAAAATATCTACTCGTATATACATAAAACGGAATTGTTCGAACTGAAAAATTAATTATATTCTCTCTCTCTCTCTCTTTAGAGTTTTAAAAATTAAAATATGTTTGCTGAATATAAAAAATTAAAAAAAAACATGTTAAGTAAAATATTAAAAAGAGATGGCAGGTTTTTGCACTAGTAATATAGTTCGTGACTAACGAGAAAACTTTGAAATGTGCACGTTTTGAAGACCCTCCCCTTTACACTAAACCCTTGTTACAACTATACAGCTGAGTGCCTCGTTACACGCATATGCCCCTTTAACCACATGAGAATAATGATTTATTCCTTCAAAAAAGTACAAAAAACATTACAAAAATAGAGTCTTAGGTAAAGCATAATCACATGTCCAGTAAGTGCGATTAGGTCTAAAAAAAAAAAAAAATAAATCTTAATACAGTAACTTTTTGAGTTCAGTTACATTAAATTACATGCTGGCCACTCTCTCCGAGGGGCCTGAAACTACAAAATGAACTAAAAATAAGAATACAAAAAATATTACCAATATAAATATCTACTTTTCCATATAATGTCTGAATAAAAATTATCCAAAAATTAACAGTAAAAACAACATAACAATAATTGGCATCCTCTTTATACAATTTGGATTAAAAAAATAACAACAAACAAATATAAAAAACAGCAAACATAGTACATTATAAACAAATCAATATTATAAACATATAACTAACTTATGTCATAGAAAGATCAAAGTGCTATTTAAACAAATTCACTATTACACAATGCATGTACATGCATTCAATAACACACACAGTACATTATACATATATACAACTACCATTTATATACAATTGCTACATGAAACCAAATTAATTTTTATATAAAATAAACAGTAACTTTTAACTTTAGCTAATGACTCTATTAAAAAACCTAACGTCATTTTATCTCATTTAAACCAGTCGAATACACTATTGCTGAAAAGGTTCAATTTATCTATTGATCTAATATTAATAGGTAGTTTATTAAAGAATTTTGGGACCTAAGTGCTGAAAGCAGAATCTAAATATTTCATTTTTTTACTATTGGTACTCCTAAAAATTCTTCTATTTACGTTTTCTTGTTCCATTATACAAGGATATAGTTTCGGTACTTTTTACACATACAAATAATGTTGAATAGGTAGCGTTCTAATTTGTTGTAATAGGGGGAACGAGCTATCTCTTAGTTTGTTTCTTAGCATTATGCGCACTATATGATTTTGTGACATTCTAAGATTATCAATTAAAATTTTGCACGCAACCTCTCCAACAGATTAATCAGTACTGAAGTACTGACTGGACTAAAGAATAGTAGAGGTTTTCGCAATAAAAAATATATCACAGAATTGTTTTAAAAAGTAGAATGTTCTTGTTGTAGATCGTAATTTGCTGTTCAACTCCTGGATATGTTTTTCCCCCAATTAAATTTTTCATAAATAGTGATTCTTAAATACTTAAAATGACTAACCTGTTCTATAGCTTGGCATTTACATAGAATTAGTTTGTGTACAATCCTGTAGATGATATGTAAGCGGAATTTCAAAATAAAAGTTTATAAAAGCCCAAATTTATATATTTTGTTTTGTTTACATTTATTTGCATTTTATTGTTTACAGCAACCATCGTTGCATTAAGGATATAGTCAGTTGTAATCCTTAGATGTAGAATTTTTGATTTCTTTTTCCGCATAAAAAATCGCAAATGCTATCTGCAAATGCACTGATTTTACCACAAAAAGTCTGTTCAAGTAGGTCGTTAATAAAAATAAGAAACAAAGTTGCTGATAAAATTGAACCTTGAGGGACGCCTGAATTTATGGTTAGAGGGGACTAAGACAGCTCTCAATTTTTACCTGCTGGTTTCTGCCTGTTAAATAGCTCGTAAACCGAGTTAAAGGTAGTCCTCTGATTCCTATTGACTCTAGTTTTACTTAAAAAATTCTGTGGTTAACTAAGTCGAAAGCTTTACAAAAATCATTGAAATAATCCTGTAACTTTAGTGCTTTCATTTAAAATTTTAAATATATCTTATTAGAGAAGTTTATTAGCGCGTCCTTTCGGTAGATTTCCCTTTCTTGAACCCATATTGGTTAATATTAATAAAATTGTTTCTAAGTAATTTAACTAAACGTATATTGACTATTTTTTCAAATATTTTTAGAGAAAATTGGAAAGTAGGCTGATCGGTCTAAGGTTACTTAATTGTGTGGAGGTTCCTTTTTTTAACAGCGGCACTACGATATGTTTTTTAGTTAATTTGGAAAACTTTTCCGGTAGCCATGCTACAATTTATAAGATAAAGTTAATACTGGTGTAATAAATATTTTTTTAGTTTCTTTTATAAGTTTTGGTACTAAAAGAGTCGAATCCAGTTGATCGTTTATTCTTTAGCTGATTGATAATATTTTAGACTTCTGTATTATGTTGTTAGAAACATAAAAAACGAATGAACGCAATGCGTAGGCGATACTAGCGCAGGTAGCGGCGCGGCCGCCAAGCAGCTTGCAACCGTTTGTTTGTTTGTTCTTGACCGTGATAGTCAGCTGATTGAACAGAGATAAAATATATGTTTGTATCGTATATTACAACATGTGGCGTCCGATACCACAACTCCATTATCTAAAGTTATCTGATTAACACCTTTTTTTTTTAAATTCCTACTCGTCAAAATCGTTTATTATTTTCCACTTGTTGTTGCGATACCACCGTTACAGTCACTCAGTTTCCTGGAATAATATTGGTTTTTTCTCTATGTCAATTTAATTTTTTAGGTTAGTACAGAATCGAATGTAATAGTTTTTAAATATATTAGCATAAGGCCTCTTTCGGTAAGTTCTGTATACTTTTTTTCTTTTTTTTTCCAATTTGCAAACCTAGCTGTCATCCACGAATTAATTGACTTTGCCTTTATCACCTTGGAATTTGTATTTTTAGATTTGCTACTACTATTTACTATGTCAGTAAAAATTTGGTTGAAAATATCATAACAATAATTTTCTCTAATCATGGTATAATCTAGGCTAACCTATGTATTTAACCGGTCTTCCTTAATTTTATTTGCCTTATAGTTTATTTCACATTTCAAAACCTATGGCACAGTGGTTTGTCAGATCAATATCGAACACAGCACTTTTAAATGAATTTAATTTTCTGTGTTTAATGAAAATGTGATCGATACAAGATTGTGAACTGTGTGTAATTCTTGTGGGAGTATTGACCTTAGACTGAAAACCACAACCATCCCATCAAAATAAGTTAACTCTGGGTAATTAACACAATCATTTAGTAAAATTAATATTTAAATCAACCTGTCATGATTATATTTTTATTAAGCTTTGGTAGGATATTTAAACAATTCATCAATAAAATCATTTACTGGAAAATTTTGTAACCTATAAACTCATACCAATTAAAAATATAAATTCACACTTATCAATGATAACCACATCAGCAGTTTTACCACGCTTACTCTATTACCATATACTCTACTAGGTTGAAAATAGACGTGATAAAATTTAGTATTTGATCATTGGACCAAGATAAATTTGTCAATTTTAAGTTGTAAACTATCACGGTGCATCATATTGTTTTATTTAAATTTAAATATATTAAAAACACAAGGTATAGAGAGAGAAATAATTTAATCCTGAGCATTTGCTACTTTAACACATGTTCATGAACCAATAATTAAAACTTTTATTTTTGTTAGGCCTTTCGATAGGAAGGCTATCTATTGTCAGACACTCAAAAAAGATGTGTAAAGTAATATAAATGTTAATGTGAATAAGTTAACAGTACCCAATACACGGTCCATCTTCAACAAGTTTATATGGTAGCGGATCTTAAGAAAATGAATTATATTGGTAGGTGCTATATATAAACTTTGACACTATACCAATTGTAATATGTATTTACATACAGTGACGTAATGGTCAATATTACTGCAAGATCTCAACTAGTTATGGCCGAATTACCGTAATAAATCCATAAATACATTTGATAGTACTATAAACTGTGTATACTAATAAGTAGTAAAAATATATACAACGACGTAGTATTTAAGTAATAATTATTAGTTTAATCATTTATTTCTTAAGAGGTATTCACCAACAGTAAGTTACAAGTTACTCCAAACAATGTTTTATTCCTGTTATACTACTATTATTTTATAATTTAATAAATAAACTTCTACTTTATTTATACACTTTTAATACTATAATGAGATAAAATCTACAAATTCCACAAAACTTTCAGAGTAACAAATTACTGTCTTAATTTACAAATGAGACAATAGGACTTTAACTTAACACTTATTGCTATTTAAATGAATTAAAACTAGTTTACTTCTCTTTAAAAATGATCTTTTCTCCTTCTCCAAAAGTTGTTTTATAATGTAATATAATTTTTAATGGTGTTATTTTTCCTTCTTTTATCAATGAGCATGTTTTGAAGATGATTTATAAAGATAACTGACTGTTTTAAGGATACAGTCCTGTTAAGGATATAGTCGAAACTAATTATTTTACTTTATCAACCAGTAATTATTCTTTATTCCTGGCTTGGTATAGTTCTTTAAATATGTTTTATTTAAAAATCTATCAGATTTAAAACAATTAAACATTAAGACATAATTGAATAATGCAATAAATAATAACTGCATGTCATCTTACTGTAGTTTCTTAAGCTTACTATGCCGGTGTTGTAAATTATTGTAATAAACATATAAATTTTGTGTTTCATCCCATTTTTAGGAAATTTCAGGATTTTAAATTGTCACCAGATATTTATTTAAAAATCTTACATTCTGGACTGTGAATCGTCTCAAGAGCTTATTCTGAGATATTTGAAGTAGGTTTTATGAGTTCAATAGCCTATTGGAAACTCTTTAATAATGTTGTATATTAATGATATAACATAATCCGGTGCTCCGAATGTAACGTAACAGCTTTATTTAGATTCTAATTAAGATCACTGTCTGACCCATGCATGATCTTTGGAAAAAGTAAAAATTAAGTAAAAAGTAAAAAATGGGATTTCGGTTAATTAAAAGTATATTTTTTGATGTCCCTATCTTATCGAAAAGAAGTGGCGAATGAAAGTAGATACAGAAAACAATGCAAATATGCAACGAGCTGTACGAGATGTTAAAAAATAAGCTACACCAAACGAAAAAGTTGTTTTTTTGTTTTGCCTCACTGTATGAATATATATACAAAAATCATCATTTAATGGTACACATTTTAACAATTAACTCGATATTTGTTACAATAATCAGTTAGTAGTCCACTTTTTAAATAAGAAATGTTTTCGTTTTTCAGGTATCAAGTTATGCTCACATATGGATCTACATTTTAAATTCTAAATAGTTTTTTAATACATAGCTACCCTACTACCATTATATATAACGCATAGAAAATGCTATATGCTAATAGTGAAATAAATAAGCAAATGATTCTATATTGTTACTGTTTTGAAATGTAACATAATTTTATAAGTATTTCCCTCATCATATAATTACAAAGAACTACAAATTAATTATTTAATTAAACGCGTCCGAAATCAGACATTGAACTGCATTGGCTGTAAAGGTAATTGAATTTCAGTGATATGTTTATATAGTTGCACCAACAATGGACACACTTCTCCGAATATTTAATATTGCAGTTTTAGACAAAAATTTGATCTACGGCTTGTCTACTGTCGTATTGTGCTCCAAATTGTCTTGGGTCACAGCTGACTACAGCAGCACAGTCTGTCTGTATGGTAATGTTGAGTGTGTCTAGCAAACCAATCAACTACAAACGCAACTTCTAAGAGTTCATGTTTCAGATATCGAGTACTGAAACTATATATATAGAAAAAATGACCCCTTTATACGCCATTTATCGTCATTTTTTTCTACTTAAGAATATAGCTAAAACTGCAAAAATATTGAAACGTAATTTTAACTTGCTATAGTTAAATAAGGAAAACCATAATCCATTTAAGTATTAATCTAGCGATCTGGCAGATTGTGTTAGCATAATGATGATAGAATATACCTGTATACGTATGTTGTATGTGTTTAAAGGTAAATATTATTGGCTATATAATATTTTACTATAGCTAAGAGAGATCACTTATTCTCGGTGTGTTAATGCAAAAACTCTTTAACAAATGGCTTAAATAATGGTTTGTATGGATTACTGTATTTTAATGGTTTATATGAATAAAACAGACGATTGGAACTGATTAGTAGTAAGTCTAAATATATCTAACGCTGTACAATCCGTTTATACATCATTGTCTACGTTTTCATAATTAAATGAATGAATGCGAATTTATTAGTATGGCAAATGTTAAAATAGTTATGGTCAGTCCTTTTCCATAATTCTGTTTGTACCCAAGATTGAAATCTAAAAATAATAATTTAAATATCATTGCATGTACTGGAAACCTTGCCTCTATATTATTATTCCATTGTATTTATGCATAATACTAATTAAAGGCATTGTTTTAGGTACTTTTTATTTCGTTATTGATAGCCACACTCTATTTTTTAATTTGATTTGATTGTCTCTCTGTGTTTCTAGCCTTGTAGTTTAGCCTTGAATATGGACAATATAGATGTGATTCTCTCGTTTTCCTGAACTTTAATTAGTTTTCGATTTATAAAATATTACTGCATCAGTCACTTATTATTAGCGTTGAATATGTATCAGTGAATGAGAATATATTGTAATATGTTGTATTTACAACTAGCTGTTGTGATCTACTGGCGACAAGCGAAGGAAGTAGCGGTTATACATTTATTATAGGAAACTATTAAACACGTGTTATATTGAGTACACTCTGATAACAATTAAAATACTCAAAATTTAACGTTTAACTCGTACAAACAAACAAGGTAAAAGATAATTACTATAAAGAATTAAAATACGTTTTCATTCACAAAAATAAAAAAAACTTGAGTATAGTAGCACTATTTACACACTTTAGAAAACTGAACCGAGCAAAATGTCTCACATGAATTATCTCCAAACGGGTGCAATATATAATTTTTTGCAAATTTGAAGCTAGTAAAACATATGTAATAAAGAAATGAAACTCCTTTTCCTGAAATTTAAAGTTACTTTTCGATTTTAAAACGTTATTGTATTAGTCGATTACTAGTAGCGTTGTAACCAGTCGCGTACTACAAGAGTTGTGTCCAGTGAATGAAGAAGATATTACTTTTTACTGCAAAATCTGTTGTTGCTTTGTGTATTAGCTGCAAACGAAAGAAGCAGCGATATTAAACAAGTTACAGATCATTATTAATAATTTAAATTATTACTGCTATTAAAAATTAATCAACGCATACAATTTAATTAATAAAAAATAAGGTAATTACAATAAGATTTAATCGGTTAACACTCTGATCAAATGTTTAGAATAATTATGCTGTAGATGTAGCACATAAGTGCCCCCTCGCTTGCAAATCACACTTTGCACAAGATAAGTTCTGGTATCTTCTTTGTTAAGATATGGATTATATTTATAAAGAAAGATTTAAATTTTAACTTTTATTTTATTCGATTACTTGATTTTTCTTATATGGTAGATTTTTAAACTTTATATTGTAAAAAATATATCATTAATGAAGATATAACAAAAAATTTATTTATTTTTCCTGTACAATCTTTACAGTTATATTACGCAAATGAAATTCCTACATATAAGTTTATGTATATAAATCAGAAACGGAACTTAAAAAATAAAAAGAATCTTAAAATGATTATTGTCTAATTAGTTCAAGGGAAAAATCAAGTAAATAAATTAAATAATTTTTTACGTAAAACAAACAAATATAGAATATAGCAGCACTTTATTCCAAGATACGCCGTAACACGGAGCTGGGATTAGCCAGTCATCTGCTACAATAATTGGGTCCAGCGATCAACGGCGGATTAATTCTTCTCGTTAGCGACGCAAATAACTTCGTTTTGAACAACGTGTTACGTTGGTGAAAATCAATAATGTGACAATTTATTTAATCATCTAGATTGTATTTTCTTGCCTAAACAATTTTTTGAACTTAATCCCTTATAAATATGTAATTATCAATATTCCTTTATTAGCTCTTATCATTACTATATTAAATATAAATATTCAACAAACTTACATTTAATTTAATAAATTTAACTAACTTATTTAATTCAATGTTTTATTGAACTTAAATAAGGCTATTGCCATTTATACAATTTAAAAGTCGTTTGACAGGTGTTTGGTCTTCCGATAATATGTTAGTTTGCTTATTTAAACGCATATGTGACAGATACCGGCCAAATACAAAATAATTGAATCGGAAAAAAAGTAAGCGCTCTGTGGTGTAATGGTAGCACATTCACCCGGCAAGTGAAAGATCCGGGTCCGACTCCCGGCAGAGCAAGTACTTTTTGATCACAATGTTTATTAAAATTTTATATATATATATATATATATATATATATATATATATGAACAGTTTATGGAGAAGTTTTTGAGATTTATTACTCATAAACCTTTTAGTACCAAGTAGGATTTCATTTAGTACCAACTAATAAACATATAAGCCGTGGTATACAAACATATATACAACAATATCATTCAAAAGGCTTCAATTCTCTATTCGATTAGCTTTCGCGATGAGATTAATAAATTTCAAAGCCAGAAAATGTCCCGTTTGCGGGTTAGATTTAGAAAATTACCGTTTTCTCATGGCCTATTATATGCTGCGTGTTAATGTGTTGGTAAACTATCTAATTTATTTATATTATCAAAATGCAGACTAACTACAAATATTATGCTCAAAATAGTGCTTAATTGAATTATAATTCTATTCTTAACTATATTTATCATAACATAATGCACAAAAGAATATAAATCAGTAAAGTATCATTGAAGGGAATGCAAGACAATACGCATAGTAGAAGTAATATTTCATTGTAAAAGGGCATTGCGAAACGGGTAAAACATGTGTTTACCATTTTTAGATACATTATTTCACAATTAACAGACTTGGAATTTGGAATAATTTCTGTAGTTTGCACAGGAATATCAGCTATGCTATTACCGCATGGCCCGTACATTACATAGTCGTTACAATTACCACTACAGTTGAAGAGACACAGGTCTTATTTAAACAGCAAACAGCATGGAAGCTGTATGAATACAAGATTATATACCTTTTGAATAGGGATGAACCTCCAACAGCAAGTAAATATGTTTTAACGGCTGTGCGTAAAGCAGTTTTAAAATTTAACGATATACAGCATTTCATTTGCACTTTTTGTGAAGAAATTATTTCTTGGAGAAGAATTCAGACACGTTGTATCAATGGCTGCGTAACCATTGATGCAATAAAATAACATTTTTTAACAACTTTTCGAATTTGCCAGCCGCCGCATTTTTGCAACAAAAAAGAACATTACAATGAAACCTACCTTTAAATTAATAACCGAATATATGTAATATCCGAACACAAATTTCTTGATTTAAACATTTTTGCATCTTTACACCCCAACTCACCCCAATTATTTACGTGTTTCCATCTGAATAAGAGCCTTTTTCTCTATACTTCAAGATTCTGTTTAACTCATAATGATGGAAAATTTCCATTACTTTTTCTACAACTCTGTCAGACCACACATCGTATTCTACATGATGAAATGAAGAGAGTATCCAGTATAATTGGTTTAATTCTTTAATCATGGAAGTGAGTTGGAAAGGGATGGCAACCGAACACGTAGTGTAAGTTGTTGCACGTAACTGTCTATAGAGGGAGAGGGTAAGAAAGAGAGTTACTGGAGCAGAATTCCTGAAATCAAGGATTGAAGAACTAAAGGTGACGGAGCAGAAATCAATGTAGCCTTTTCTGTTAGTTTCTGCAATTTCTCACTTATGTTACTTTCATTCATTACTCGATGAAGCATTCAAGATGTCATTTGGAACTCTTTCAGGATCCACTTTATACTTGCTTACTTTATATCTTGCATCTGGAATGTTCCTCTTTTAAGTTTTAAACTACCTTTTAAACCACTCGTTGCGAATGAAAATTGTTTTAAACTTTATGTTAACTTGTGGTTACTAAACGTATATATTAATATGAAAAAATACCAAGAACTATTCCTAAATCAGAAGTGACACTGATTACTGATAGAGCAGATATTAAGGAACGCTTTCAATTATATTTTTTATTTTCTCATCCCTTTTATTTGATTTATTACTCGCTTCATTCTCAGAATGAGAGCTGGCGCGAGAAAAAACTCTTTTTGTTCAAGGGCTTCGTTTGCAAAACCTCGTTACACACGATTCCATTAGAAAAAATTAAAAAGACAACAAGTTTTATTGCATGTGTTAATTACTTCCTTTTAAGTAAGTAGGCTATATTAACTGTTGGTAAGAAAATAGTTAAGAATGTTAAATACAGTTTGTGTACAAATATTGTATCAATTAAAAAAATAATTGTCGTCATTCCAAATATATAAACAATGATCATGCTAGAAATAGTTATTTAATTATTAGTAAACAAATACTAAACTATTATAACTTTTTAAGTTTAATATGTTTATATAGTTAAATAAAAACACATTTAAACATACCAAATTACGGTACACTTATTTTAATTCCTTTGTTACTAAGTTGTTTCAAACTAATGTTCAAAGTGTGTATTTAAGTCTGTATTAATTAATGTTCCAAGTATACGCCGCGAATAAATGTTTTTTCACGTTTGAAAGATAAAATCTTCTTTAAAATAAAAAAATACACAGCAATTAGAATCGTGCAAAATACTTACCCCTATTTCTGAAATCTATTTTTATCGTTTGTTAAAAAAGTGAATGCAAAATTTTGAATTTTAAATTTTTTTTTCGAATTTGGTTAAAGGAGGATGGAGGGTATATTTATTAATTGCTATTAAAATTTGATCTATAATATTATTATGTTAAGCGAACGGTTAAAGAGATTGGTAATTTTGTAAAAGAAATAAGTACCAACGTCAATGCACTTTCAATAGATTTATCTTTAACGGAATTTTATAAGGTAATTTTATAAATAAACTTCAAAAATTTACTGATTAAACATTATCTACAACATGAAATAGTAAAATCTTTCTCAATTCTTAATACATCAGCCTTCCACCCTTTTTCACATATGAATATTAGGAACAGTGATATATTCATGAATTATTCAGTGTGGGAACGGTGAAAAAATGTGTGGAACTGTAAGAGATCACCAGATTTGGGCTTCATATATTGTAGATGGCTGGGTTACAAAGCAGATTAGTTTGTGTTCACTTATTAAAATAATATTAAAGGATAGTAACAGAAAGGGAAACTAAAATTATTTCAAACTCCGTAGATTTATTAGTTTTAATGTATAATATCTTGGAATTTCAATTATTTGGTGTGATATAATAAGATTATTACAAATATTGGTA
Organism: Homalodisca vitripennis; assembly: GCF_021130785.1. Classification (NCBI taxonomy): domain Eukaryota; kingdom Metazoa; phylum Arthropoda; class Insecta; order Hemiptera; family Cicadellidae; genus Homalodisca; species Homalodisca vitripennis. The sequence continues at coordinate 3,985 of NW_025777653.1, read as the reverse complement.
AGAGAGTAAGATATCGGTGAAAAGTAATTTCGTTCCCTTTAAAAATAAAAAGCTTTTAAAACGTTTGTCAAATAATTTATTTCAGTACTCTAGTTAATAACACACATATTGGTTTCTACTCGTTTCAAGTCTTTATGCCATTAAAATTGACACAATTAAAATTCAATTGTTACAAAAATTGCTAGGCAACAAATATAATTTTTGTTATTAATTGAAGAACAAATATTAACCAAATTAGTATAATTTACTAAATCAACAATGAAATTCCAACCTCAAACGAAGGGTGTCTTCGGTATCGTGAGTTTGTCTTTTCATCAATTCCAGATCAATATTCGAGCCATTCTGTACAATGCTTGAGGTTTAGTCAAATTTGCAGTTAGATAGTGCCCACCAAAGGACTTTAGTAGCACTTACTGAATGTTAGATGTGTTCTGGTTTTTTTCAGGTACTTCTGTCTCGCGGGCATACTGGGTCACCTATTGTAACATTAACTCCAGTGTTCATACTACCATATTGTGTGCATGTGCGTGTGAATGTGTGTGTGAATGTGTCTTGAGAGTGCGTGTGCATGTGAATATACGTGTGCATGTGCTTCTTGAGAGTGTGTGTGTGTCATCCACAAATTTTCTTACTCTACAACCTTCTCTTCAATACACAACACTACTCAGGTAGCTAGCTATGTCTCAATTTCAAGTAATTTATGTTATTTATAGATGTTTTGAGATTATTTTAACTACATGAATTATAACTAGACAGTAATGTATACAATAGTGTAACACGCTGACTGAGATAGATATAATATGACACCAGAGTCTGAGATTACTAGCTCGGTCTCACATAGTACAGACCAGCAGTGGAAGTGTTAACTACAGTATACACTACCACTACTACTACTACTACTACCACCACTACCACTACTGTGGTATCGGTGTTTTATTACCGACAGGAGTTATACAATTAGAGTGTTAAAAATTTATCACTTGTATCTATTTTTTGTCACATTATTGTCCTCAACAAGAAGTGACTTCGTGCAAAAGTTAGGGTGGGAAGAAAACAGGCTTGAGTAGCGAACTCGATGAGAAATTGAGATTGAATTGAGCTTCTGAAATCAGAAGTCACGGTACTGTGAATGAACTGCGAATAATAGTTACAACTTACTATTATCCAAGTTCCTATATTTCCACATTTTGCTCTAAATTCAAATGTATGTATACATCTTAAAAACAAAATATTATTAACATACGGTCAGGACATATTTACTAAAACCTTGCCTTATCAGCAGTTTTTGTTTTAGAAGCTATTGCTGTTGATTTATTCGGTATTGTTGCTTAAAAATCATTATCATATCTTACGAAATTTATTATTTTAAGTGGATGTTGCTCTTTCCGTAATTCTCACTTCTATGAATATTTGATCAAATAATAATAATAATCAAGATTATTTATTAAATTAGGTATGTATTTAATGACTGAATTATAAAGTAAAATACAGGACAATACGTATCTACGTAAGGTTCATCTAATAATAGAGGAGGTTACAGGAGCTGAATCTTTTTATTATTAATAATTTAGGTTTTTTTTAAGTATAATATTGATGATGTATTTACAGATATGACTTAGCAGACGGCTGGCCTGGCAGCATCTTCATCACTCATCACACATTTCATTTTCCAGGTAGGCAATTAAAACGTTTAAAACGAAATAAATTTTTAATTTGTCTAAACCTAGGCTTCAGAATGGCTCCGTTTATAAGTTTAAGTTAATTAGTTATTTGTGCGTTGTACTGTCTTTAACATCCTCATAGTGTATCCATACCGAATGAGTTTCACCAGTACTGCCGGATACAGACGCAGTAATGCAATGAACGTGTGAACTCATACTTGTTGCCATCAAATTAAACAATTATTGTGTTGACTAGATTTGTGTAATAATGTGCGTGCATATGAATAATAAATTGATAATTAATTCATCCCTCATAGTTAGGGATGAATTAATTATCAAGTTACCCCTTATAGTTAGTTGATTTGGTTCTTATTGGTAGACGCCCACTAAATAAGACAATCAACGCAAAATCCATTAATGGCAATCTGTTTAGCATATTTATTATAAGATATAAGTAGTCTTATATCTGTTTATACTTATTAATAGATAACTTACCTAGTAGAATTGTCAGACTACTTTTACATGTTTGATGTTTTAATTTAGAAATGAGTCATAACGCGACTATTATAGTTACTACTATATTATCATATAGATTTGAACGTTTTAGCAGCGTTTTAGATATTCAGTAGGTCTATACTTAGGAATGAAAGATAAAAAAATCATGGAAGATATGGAACACTTATTGAATTAGAATACTAATTTTGAATAAAGTGTACTTCAATGTAACTAAGTATGAGCTATATTTGTTTGGTTAAATTAATTCCCTTACTCATCATTACTATAGACCGCCTCATAGTATATTCTTGTTTGAATCTGTTTACTTGGTTGGCGCGACCGCGTATGCCTGTATGTCTGGCTTTCTTACCCGTCTATCCGTCTGAATGTCTGTACATTCCTCAAGAAAGAATAAATTTGTATGACCTGTTTAGTCTTGTAGGAACTGACTGGTTGAGGCAGAGTACACTTTTTTATAGTGCATTTTACAATCATCAGGCAGTGTTAATGGCTCAATTAATTAGTAAAAATTATAAATGAAATAGTTAAAAACCACACTATTCATTTGTTATCTATCAAGGCATTTGTTAACAATGTATTTACATCTTTTGTATATATACAGTTCTAGGAACTGTGGTTTTCTAGCTTCAAATTCCTAAAGGATATTAACCTCATGCAAGTACACTACTTACTTGTCACTTGCATTTGTCGAGTTTCACATGTAAATAAATAAAAATCAAGATTAAGACAATTATTTAAACAACTCAAATCTTTGTTTCAATTAAAGTAAAAATTGTAACTTTGACTCAGTTGTAATGTACAATCTCATTTCTGTACTTTAATATAAATTAAATTGTTAAACTCCCAGCACATACGAGTATAAAAATTTACAGCTTCGGTAGATCATATTATCGCTTGCAATTTATAAAATAATGCTTGAAAACCGATGAAACTTTATTTTATTTCAGTCGAAAAAATATGACACCTATAATAAATTGGTTAAAAATACCTTAATATGGAAATATGTAAACATTAATCTTCTTTATTCTGGTATTAAGCAATAATTTTCACATAAATGTTTTGTTAAAAGTCACCTACTCGTATGTACTTACAAAAATAGAAAACTATCCATATAAACCTTTCCCATTTCTATTGCAATGTTGAAGGTACAAACATGTTTATTGTTTGCGATCTTCTCTCCTCTATCCTAAATTATATTCTTGCTTATTACATTTTCCAAATCACTAATTTCTTTATAAGACTGTTTTAAGTGTAATATCATTCACAGATAAACTATGCTTACTTAATTTACTTACATTTCATTCAAATGTTTTTTCACGACCCTCCTTGGTTTTGTAAAAAGTAACTAGTGATCAAAACTAATGAAAAATTTAAATCCAATGTATCTAATCATATTAAGCACTTAAAAGACCTAAGAATTGATGTTCAAATAAAAGTCAAACATCTAAGTAAGTCCTTTCACAACCTTTTACCACTTTATAATGTATGAGGTTTGACGATACAAGATCTAATCTGTTTCATGCAAGATCTATACACAATGAGAAAAATTTTAACTTTGATATCCTTATATTACCATTCCTATGGCCACTACTACCTGAGTTACGAAAGCCCCTTATTATGTTCCAAAGCGCCACGAACACTAAGAGAACACGTTTGATCAGCTCGGAAAATCCCTCATCATTTGTTGAATTAATTTCTTTAGAAAAACCGATGACAACAATAATATGGTAACTGGAGAGAATAGTTTTCATAAATGAACGGAAAACTTGACACTGCTGTACGAAAATTTACAATGACCATTAAAGGGG